>NC_081436.1:32407138-32618444 GCF_949786415.1 Peromyscus eremicus
AACTGTTCATGCAAACCATTAAAACTCTATGAATAAAGACAGCCCAGGCTATCTGGGACCACTTGTATGAACAACAACAAGTGGTCAGAATTTCTTCATGGTGCTGACTTTACACATCTATCCCCCGTCATCAAACCTGTCTGGAGCAAGGCTTCCAGCAGTGTAGGGAGGTGTCATTTAGCATGAAGATGACCTTAAAATGGAGTTAAAGGTGGCCTTGTCATAACTTGGACAGTGTCTTACAAGTCTGTGCTACCTCACTGATAAGAAACTTCTGGCCTTCAGGCAGCCTCTCCTGAAAGATCAACAGGATTAGGACAAGTTAGACATTCAACTAGGTCACCCAGGCAGTTGTCGTTGTAACCAACTCTTAGTTATTATAGTTGTTGTTGTTGTTTTTGTTGTTGATGATGATGGTGGTGATGGTGGTAGTGGTGGTGGTGGTGGTGGTGGTGGTGGTGGTGGTGTGTGTGTGTGCATGTGTGTGATGCTAGAGATTAAACCCAGAGTCTTGTGTAGGCTAGACAAACATTTTAACTCTGATAGATAAGAAACTAGGGGAGTAAAAGTTTGTTTTTATTATACTTCCACACCATAGTCTATCATGGAAGGAAGTCAGAGTAGGAAAGCAAATAGGGCAGGAATGTAGAGACAGGAGCTTATATAAAGATCATGAAGGAGTTCTTCCTACTGGCTTGCTTCTCATGGCTTGCTCAGTGTGCATTCTTACAGCATCCAAAACCACCAGCTCCAGGGTGGCACCACCTGCAATGACTTGAGCCTCCTTCCATCAATCACTAATTAAGAAAATGCCATACATGTTTGCATAGGTACAGTCCAGTCCTAGGGAGGTATTTTCTCAAAGGAGGTTCCCTCCTCTCAGATGACTCTAGCCTGTGTCAAGTTGACATAAAATCTATCTAGCATGATACCCAATCTGAATTCATGTAAGTTGACTCTCAATTTCATAAATACTAATTTCCATATCAGGGGCTGGAGATATGGGTCAGCTCATAGAGTGCTTGCCTAGCATGTGAAATTATAAGTTTGAAACTTAGCACTGCATAAACCATGTGATCCCAGAACTCAAGAGGTAAAGCTAAAAGAGTCAGAAGTTTGCAATCATAGAGTTAAAAGCCAATCTCATACATAACCTTGTCTCAAAGAAATGGAAACTCCTATTTCTCCAAGTACAACACAACTGTGGCACCATTAAACAGCAAATCTTTAGGATACCTAATCAGGCCTTAATAACAACAAATAGGAGAAATCTTCCTGCCTGAGACAGACACCAGGATGCCCTTATTTATTTATTCCCATCTTTGTTAACCATAGGAGCTCCCAACATGCTAATATCTCTTAATAATTAAATTCTGGCCTCAAAGATCATACATTTATAATCACTGAAAGTAATTAATACAAGGCTTGATGGACTTCATTGGTAATCTAGATGTAACTTGTAGACTGAATAGTCAAAAGTGCCAGATACTCTTGCATTACCTCCAACATTTGGACCTAGTCCTTAGTAAAGAATGTGGTAGGAACTGAGGCAAATACACTGAGTCCCACTTCCTACACATCCTAAGCCTGGTTTTATTGCTGTGCATCTGGAATTCTGGGTTATTATCTCGGTTTTCCTATACTCAGAATCATGCTTTATGAAATTAAGAACTTAAGTTTTGAACTTAGACAGTAGGATGATGAAGATTCCTACCAGACCTAGTATGACTGTAAAAAAGAAAGATTTACCAAATAATAAAGAAATATTACATAAAGAGAGAGAAAATCCAATCTCTGGCATGTTGTACTTTACAGAAAAGTATGAATTGTTCCCCTGCAGATGCAGATGTTATTCATTACACTGTAGATAAATTCAGAAATGTGGTTTGCTCTGATTTAGTATTATGCTTAATTGTTTTGAAGACTAATGCAATGCAATCAGCTCTGTGTTCTACTTGGTTGATATATTTAAAAGTTACTGCGGCACCAATTTGCCTGGTAAGTTTCTCTGCAGGGAAGACTTCCTGGTTTGTAGCTTCAAAACAAAAAGAGAGAAGAATGGCCACACTCAGAGATCTAATTGAAAGAGATACTGTGCTTTATTTTTTTCCACATATACTTTATGAAAGCCCACTTCTCACATTCAATATATACATATGTCTTCTGATGCTCATAACTGTAGATAATGCTGAGCCTCATCTCACAAAGGAACATGCTGTGTTAAAGTTGAATTTGCATTCAGAAGTAAGAGGAAAGCATTAAATCACACTCACCTCCACTTGACTCTGCATCCATGATGTAGGATGTTATGGTCTGATTATGGCATGGCTATTGTTATATTGGAATCAAAACAGATGTGTTGGAACAAGACCCTCAAAATAGTGGACCCACAGATAGTCTCTTATGGACAGGAGGAAGGGATGATGAAGAGCATGAGGCAACACAAGAGATGCTCAACTGTGTCTCACAAGACAGTGCAGCATGGACTCAGGAGAGAGTATAAGACACACAAAACCTGTGCCCTCCCAAATGTTATACAAAGAGCCAACAACTACTAAAAGACAGATACTTTCTTATGTTGTGTAGCTATTTATAAGTTGCCCATGTTCCAGTAGGTAACCCTTCATCAATGTTCCTTTAAGTAACACGAAGAAAAATCATTGTTCCACCAAACATTGGTTTTAGTCTGTCATTGATGCCTTATCTGAGATGAACAAGAAAACTCAGTTCAACATTCCATACTTCAAAACCGAATGAACAAGCAGACATGATGGCCTGTACCTATAATCTCAGCATTCGGAATGCTAAAGAAGTTTGCCATGTGTTTCAATTTGGCATGTGATACATAAGTGAGTTTCAGGATAGCCTTGGCTACAGAGCAACACTCTGTCTCACAAAACAAAATAACCAAATAAACCACAGAAGGAAAGGGATGCAATAATGAAAAAAAGGAAAGTGGTAGTGACACAAAGGAAAGTAATTGATGAGTAAAACCTTGTGTGTGAATGAGAAGGATTTCACTATTTATTCTCACATGTAATGATAATGCACCATGTTATAAAATAATGAAGCATCAGTAAATATTGCACCAGACAAAAGTCTCAGAAAAGCATCACTGCATTCAACTGCCCTGTGAGGTATGGTCAGGTTCTCCTACACTTCCAGAAGAATAGCATACCCCAGGCAGCAAACGCCTTTGTAGAGATGTATGTTGCCTCTATACAGCCCTTTTCCTTCTGATCACATTTGTTAGGGAACTACTGAGCGACTATCCTACCTTGTTTCACAATATGATAGTTATAGACCATGAGGGGGAAAAAAGAAAGTGAATTGTGCATTTCTATGATGGGGATGAAACAAATAAGTTTGGATTTTATAGTAATTTTAAAAATATCCCATTTACAGTTATTTTAGAGTATTGGATAATCTAATTCGAACCTAAAAAATAAACTGAGTGTACTTTTCTTTGTTTTTTTATTTTATGAGAAACATGATTACATTGATCTGTTCTAAGTTCATATAATTAGGTAGAATTTGGTCTGTAAAACAAGCATATTTTTCCTTAGAGGTAAGTCAGTTGTTCTTTTGGTCTTAATGATAGCAGCCTTTACTTGGATGTACACTCCTGTGTAAATGGAGAAGCTGTGTTTTGAATTTCAGCTTCATTTATACATAAGCTGATTATTTTGTATCTTCACAATGTATAAATTTAGATTATGGTGATAATTTTATTTGTATTAAAATGTTATTTGTATGTTAATAAATAAAGTTGCCCGGGGGTCAGAGCTATTAGCAAGCCATAGGAAAGCAGGGCAGTGGTGGCTTACGCTTGTAATCCCAGCACTTGGTAGGCAGAGCTAGGTAAGTCTCTGTGTATTCAGGGATACAGCCAGTATTGGATACACATACCTTTAATTTCAATACTAATCATAGAAAACCTGGAAGTCTATACAGACAGGCCATGATGAGGTGGTCATATGGTTGGGTTTACAACCAATGAGAAGGCAGAGCAAGAACTCTATATAAAGACTTTAACACAGGGGTAGCTCTGGTTCAGAGAGGTAGGACCACTGCAGGAGGAAGGGTAAGGTTTTAGCTCTTAGCTCTGACCTCTTGGCTTTCTTCTTTGCATTGGTTCTGTGTTTCTTATTTAAAAGAAGGTTGGTTACATCTACATTAGATGTCAACTTGGTCAGTCAAGGAATGTTATGCGAGCTGGTAAAAACATTTCTAGGTGAAGCACTGTTCCTTGGTATTTTAGTGGCAGAGATTGGTAAACACTGAAATTTGAATCACTGGACTCAGTAAGGGAGATTGGCCTAGGGCCAAAGCAGGCAGGTGTCAGTCAACCATTGCCAGAGAGAAGGAAAGCAGAGGAAGGAAGAAACAACTTTTTTTTTCATTCTTATGGAGACAAAATATGCATATTCTGCCTTAGAGTCCAGACTTCATATTCTTTTGGTGCTTAAACTCTAGGTCTTCCACTGTGGGCCTGTTCTTGAGCCTTGTCCTCATTCTCACGTCATTACATCCATTTCCCCAAGTTTTAAAACTGTAGACATGGTGCTATGTTATAGGTATCACTGTGTGTGCATGGCACTTCCTCATAGTTACCAGAAACCACTCTCCATGACACTTCCCCATAGAAACAGGACACTACTCTCTGTGGCAATTCCCCATAGATACAGGAGACCACTCTCTGTATCACTTCCCCATAGTTACAGGAGACCACTCTAACAAGTTCTCTCATCTTTTCACCATGGACCTGTGATTTATATAGATCTTCTCAGTATCTGTGATCAAATGAGTTGATTCCTAAGTTAAGTCATTTTATCCAATCATCTCTATGTCTATAATCTCTCTGCAATATCTCTCTATGTTTCCATCTATCTCCCATTTTCTGAAGGTTGGATTGGAGTTTCCCTGCAGAGCTCCACTAATACAATATTTAATTCAATTAAACTAAGTATCGCATAATGCATACATCACTTTTCAAGGATGAAAAATAAATCACATGCACAATATTTCCAGCACAGGAGAAAATCTCCAAACTTTTCATTCCTTTTCCTTTCTGCCAGTTTTACCACATCTTGCAAATAGTTATAAAAGCGGATGTATTTGTAAAATGGCACTTCTGATCAATACATGTCAGCTGATTTAAATAGGAATGCCTCTCGCTTTTTAAGCACTTGTAGAAAATCTTTCCTCACAAGTACGCATCAGAGCAATGTATTTATTTCAAGGGAGCACATCCCTGGCCACCTCTGATGAACTATGAAAATTACTCAGAACTGTTTGATATAATGGCCATAGATGAGAAATCCCATTAAGGGATAGAAAATTATTGATTTGAAAGAAATTAGGTAATCTACATTAAAAAAAAAACAGTAAAACTGGGAGTTTTATTCTCTATAGAAATGTTGTGTTTCATCCAGTTTTTCTATTTAAATCTATGGATATCAGATGTATTCCCCCATGATGTAGAATGTTTTCCTCTGAGCATAACATGGCAGTTGGAAAGAAATCAATAGTAAATAAGAAAATATTAGAATGCCACAGAATCACAAAAGACATGACTTTTGCTTAAACTTTAAAAAGCATACAGGTGTATCTTCAACCTAACAAAATACCTCAGAATCCCATTTTTTATAACTACAGATACTTATTTCTCAGAATTGTGCAGGTTCGTTTCATGTTTCTATGGGCAGTCTTCACACAGATTATTCATCCATATTTGGTCAGCTGAGGTAATATAGACATTTTTTTTTTGGTTTTACTATGTTCCTCAAATGTCTGACATCCCAAAGGGATGACCAGTGTGACTTATCACTGCCCCTTTGTCTCCTTTCTTCTGAGGTTAATTATGAGAGAAACAGAGAGTTAATGTATATGACCATTTGAAACTTGGACTGAGAACTGAGAGATTCTGGAACAGAATATTTTAGGAATAAGGAGTGAAAATTTGATGATTTTAATGCAGATGCTGATGCTAATGATAAGAGAGGTAGGGATTTTCTTCTGCAACACTAATATATACATAGTACTCAAGATAATTATTTTATTCATGTATAAATCACAATTCTTTGTTAAAATATGATAGGCAAATTTTAAAAGGGATAAAGAAAAACTGTCTTTATTAGCTCATACAACTAAAAGTTCTAAGGCAGAATTTGGCTCTTCTCGTGGCTAGATACAAGGGTGAGAACAAGTGGTCAGTGTCTTTCTTCACCTCTTTCTCCTTGGATTTCCACTGAGGAAATCACACAGCTAGGATCCACTTAAAACACAGTGAGAGAATTGACTGTCAGCCATATCCATAGACATTGCAACTCCAGCAATGACTGGAGTTGGAGGAGAAGGTAGGTAGGAGAGGAAGACTGAGAGAGTGTGTGTGATTTTTCTGATGCTCAGAATAATCTCATTATGAGCTCCTTGACCCAAGTAAGATGACATGCTCAGCAAAGAGCTTAGGTAAGGGCATTCACCACATGTGGAATTGAGAATGAAAGAGGCATGGGTTTCCAAAAGGAAATCAGAGTGCAATTACCAGAAAAGGAAAGAGAAACTGGGCAGGCAAAAACCAACAGATGTCTCTGACAGATGGTATCTTTTACATCTGTATTTGCACACCATGCTATTATACCTCTTTTAATGCTGTTGCCATCATGGGCTTCATTCTGACTTATACACTGTTTTTATTTTTATTTTTTGAGCACAAGAAAATAAACTATATCTTGTCATATTGATGTCCCTAGCAAGATTCATGAAATAGAATTAGGTCCTTATTATATATGATTTTTTAAATCTTATTTTTGCCCCTTTTTATTTAAATACAATTCCATTCTTTTCCTCTTCCCCTTTCCTCTCTCCAGCTCTTCTCATGTAACCTCCCTTGATCTCTCTCAAAATCAGTCTTTTCCATTAGTCACACACATACACACACACACACACACACACACACACACACACACACACAGACACACACACAGACATCTAAATATATAAATACAACCTGCTGAGTATGTTTAGTGTTACTTTCGAGTTCATCATTTCAGAGCTAGTTAAGAAGCACATCCCTGCGGAGGACTGGTTCTCCCACTCTCAGCACACCTTAGCTGCCTGCAGTTTTTGACTGTGGGTGGGGACCTATGAGATTTCCTCTTTCCATGTTAGCACATCTATTTCTGTATCTAACAACACCCAAAAACCCGGCATCAAAGGACTCCCCTTCTGACTTGCTGCCCATAAGGGTCCAAGGCACCACTAAAACAATATACTGTTATTGCCCTTGGTTGATTGTTGTGAAGTTGTTGTGTCACCTAGAAATGGCAGGGCAAGGTCACCCATTGTACTGGTTGACTTCTGTCAACTTGACACAAACTTAACCTATCTGGGAAGGGGGATTCTTAACTGAGAAAAGCCTCCATAATATTTGCCTGTAGGTAAATCTGTGTGTCATTGTGATTATTGACATGGAAAGGTCTAACCTATTGCAGGCAGGTGGTCCTAGGTGGTATAAGGAAGCAAACAGAGCAAGCTAGAAGCATTACTCTTCTATGACCTCCGTATCAGTTTTTGCCCCCAGTTTCCTACCTTGAGTTCCTTCCCTGACTTCCCTGAATGATAGACAAGATGTAAGGTGAAACAAGCCCTTTTCTCCTGATGTTGCTTTTGGTCATGGTGTTTTATCACAGCAATAGAAATCTTTACTAAGACATCCATGACACCTCAACACTATTGATGCCTAGACAAGAACTGAATAGCAACAATAGTATTAGACATGCCACTGTGGAAGGGGAGAATCTCACATGTCCCATTCCTGTACAAAGAATTTCAGGCAACTAAGTACTCAGCGAGAGAACATTAGTGTTCCCCAAACATGATAACTAGTTGGTTATCCAGTACCAAGTGATCATCATTGAGTCATATACATACATGAAACAATAAAAAAACTCAACAAGCTAAATTTATATTATATAAAAAATTACACAAGGAGACCATGATTTTGAGAGCAAGTGGAGGATATGAAAGGGGTAGGAAGGAGGAAATGGAAGAAGAAATTATATAGTAGTTTCCTACACTTTATCCAGGTTGCTGTCTCTGTTCCATGATCCTCATAGAACAAATCTCTTATACGTGATCAAAGTGATCATTTTGATACTACCACAGACATGGCCATGTTAGTCAGCAGAGATCTTATGTTAAACAGGTCTCACTTCTCCAAGAGCAAGCCATGGTTCAGAGCTGATTAGTGAAATCTAATTAGGTAGCTTACTAATTGATCCCAGGAGCCATCACCCTTTGACCTTTGGTGAAAGGCCTCAATAAATTGAAAGTCCTCTCCAGAAAATGCCTGAAAACACTACTGTTTCAAAACACATAATTCAATTAACTCATTTAACAAATTCAAGGCATACTCAAGCCATTTAAGTGTATATTGAGCTTCAAGAAGAAATTGAATTGGAATTTATATTTTCCCTGTCCTTGGACAAATTCTATCTGGATATAAATTATTACCCAAATTCCAAAAGATATGCTATAAAATGTTTGTTCTCTATTGAATGGATGTTATTTATTGATTGGATTTCTTTCCTTAATTTTTCATTTGTGCTTAATTTTCAAAATCCTACCAACTTGTACTTTTGAATTACATGAAGGATACGGATTAACTCATCAGTACAAAGAGGAGATTGGAATCTATAATCATCCAACATCACAAAAGAGATAAATAAATTACAAATGACAAAATTAAATGACAATGGATTAACATTTGTGATGTGTAGAACACACTTTTACCAATCAGTAAGATGTTGTAAGTACATGAAAGAAAAAAATGAATAAAAGACACGAATATTCTGTTTGATCAATAATAAATGGAAATAGTCAATGAATAGGCAAAGTGTGTTTTTTAAATTCTCATCAAAGAAACTCAGATGAAAGTAACAGTAAGGCCAGGCTGTGTCAAAAATCTAATTCACTTGGCTGCAGTTAAGAAATTACCTCCTCTCCAATAGTGCAGGAAATAGCCCCAAGAATCAACAAATTGGACCACATGAAATTAAAACATGTCTACCCAACAAAGCAAAATATCAGCAGAATGAACAGCCAGTCTCTGCAATAAAAGAAAATATTGGCCAACTATACCTCAGATAGGAGGATGAAATCTAGACTATATAAAGAACTTCAAACGTGAAAAACCAAAAACACCTGCCAATCAATAAATGGGTCAGGAAAGGAACAGAACTTTCTAAACAAGAAATAAAAATAGTCAACGGGTATCTCTAATGGTGTCCTATATTGGCAAGCATCAGTGAAAAGCAAATGAAAGTGAGAATGGAGAAGATGAAGAAATCAAATGACAAATCTTGGAGAGGTTGCAGGGAAAGAGAGAGATTTCTTCATTGCTGGTGGGAGTGTAAACTAGAACAGCCACTATGGAAATCAATACGGAGGAGGTTTCTCAAACAATAACAAGTAAACTGTCATATGACTCAGCTATCCCACACCTGTTCATATTCTGAAAGGACTCTGCATCCTCCCACAGAGATACCTGTACATTCTTGCTTATTGGGGCTGGATTCACACAATGAGGAGGTGGAACTGACATAGATATCCATCAACAGATGAACGGATACTGACAGTGCAATACATATACACAATGGGCTTTCATTCTGCTCTGAATAAAATACAGATTGGAGGAAAATGGAAGCAACTGGAAAATATTGTGTTAGCAAGGTAACTTAGATGCAGAAAGACAGAAATAGCATGTTCTCTTTTGTATGTGGATCCCAGAGTACAATGTTTTTAAATATATATATATATATATATATATATATATATATATATATATATATATATATATATACATATACATATATATATATATATACACATTCTGGTGGCATGGACATGTTACCTGTCGTGTCTCACTGGACTAGATGATTCCAGGTTCTTGGCACCTTGTTTAAATATTTTGTTAAAACTTAACATATAAATAACAAAGCAACAAGAGGTTTTATTGTGAGTTCGAGGCCAGCCTGGGCTACCAAGTGAGTTCCAGGAAAAGCGCAAAGCTGCACAGAGAAACCCTGTCTCGAAAAACCAAAAAAAAAAAAAAAAAGAGGTTTTATTAAGAAACAAAGTGAAAGCACAGGTCTCACTTCTCTAAGAGCAAGCCATGGTTCAGAGCTGATTAGTGAAATCTAATTAGGTAGCTTACTAATTGATCCCAGGAGCCATCACCCTTTGACCTTTGGTGAAAGGCCTCAATAAGTTGAAAGTCCTCTGGAGACAAATGCCTGGAAACTCTACTGTTTCAAACCACATAATTCAATTAACCCATTTAACAAATTCAAGGCATAGTCAAGCCATTTAAGTGTATGTGAGCAAGCGTGTAACTCAAGGGCTACTGGCCACTGCCTGGGACTTAATTTTATAAGTTCTGGAAAACGAAGAATCAGTTTCTTGGTGTGAGGGTGTTGATGATCATTTGGTTTTCACCAACAGCCCTTGGTTAGGTATGCCTTTGTTCACTGCATGTATCTTTTCCCTTGATGTGTTTGATTTCAAGCACACTCATGCCCAGTCATGCATGGGCATAGGATAATAAACAAGGCATTTTCCACTAAGAAAATACTGTTTGTTCTACTGTTCATCCACTGAAATAACTTTAGGCTGGGTCAGCCAATGACACATAGATCCTGAATATATATATTTTATGATGTGTGATGTGTTTGACCTCAAAATGGAGTTACGAAGGAGCTACTAAAGGAAGACTGCGCTGTAGTATTATTTAGAGTAGGATATATATATATATATATATATATATATATATATGTGTGTGTGTGTGTGTGTGTGTGTGTGTGTGTGTGTGTGTGTATGTATATATGTATATATGATGCAAATGAAGGTTCCAAGTTGCGACAGACTATTAAGAAAAAGTTTTTTGTGTAGGTCAAGTCAACTGGGGCCATAGCCTTTTATTCTCCCCCTATCCCTGCCTGACTCAAGATAAGGAGAAAAGGAGACCACAAATGGAGAAAAGGTTGTTGAGCATGATCTATAGAGCATCAAAATAAACAATGAGATGAAAACATCTCAATGGAGCACAGAGGAAAAGATAATGATTTACATTACTTTCTGAATCTCCAGGTAGCAATTCTACCTAGTTCTTAAAGCAGAATTTACATGGAAAAGTTTCCTGTGAAATATTGCAATCAATATGAATAGATCCTTCTATAGATAAGTTTCATTAAAGTGAAATAAACTACCTGAAGATATTCTGACTCAGCATATAATAGATCAAGATGTTAAGTGTTTGCTATGTATTTATAATCTTATATTACTCCTGGAAACTAGTAAAAAGTTAGGAACTGGCTTTATGGACCAATACATACAAAGAAGCTCAAAATAAGGAGGAGATTCATTTGAAGTCACTGGGAAATTAACAGTATCAAAATCCAAACCCTACAGTAGTCATGAGGCTAGTTCTCTATTCTTCACTACAAATAATCTCTTAAATAATAAGGGATAGCAGTGTGAAAGTGATATATATGAAATTTGCATCATAGATAAATAGATAGATAGATAGATAGATAGATAGATAGATAGATAGATAGATGAAATTGAATTGAAGATGACTGTATGTTGTCTCATAGCAAAATCACTGAGGATGGGTCTGACAGGCATCATAAAGTTATTAAGACCTGGTCAATCTCTCACTATATTAGATTTCTATAGGTAACAATGTGTGGTCACAGACAGGTGGTTTCACCACTAGTTTATTTTCTTTCAGTTGTAGGGTAGATATTTGAGATCTAGCTATCAACTGGCTTGATTTCCTTCCAGGCCACCACCTTTGGCCATCTTCTCCCTATGTCTTCTTGTGGCCCTGAACAACCTTTCCTTTCAATAACCTTCTCTCATTTACATTTTATAGATCTCACTTTTTTCTATTGTGGATAAATTTACTTTTGGTTTAGCTGAAATTTCTTGGATTTAGTGAATAGCAAATGAATTTTATTAAGAGTAAAATAAATTCAATTTAGGAGTAATGATTCTTTTCTACAATTAAAATTCAGGTCAGGCAATCCTGTAACTGAGCTGTGTTCAGCCCGTGGCCATGGGCCCCCTTGCATCCCAGGACATCTATGAAAGATATCATATTGCATTGTCAAAAGGCTGGATGCTCTGCTTCTAACCCAGAGTATGGCACCTTCTGTAATGGGACACAAAGTAAAGGAACCATCTCTCAGTCTGTCACTATCCCACTGCTCATGAGGTACACAAGCAGTCACAAGATCCATGACCAGTCAGTGTGGTCTCATACAACAAGCAAACACAGCCTGTCATATGGATGCTTTTTATTCCCTGAACATTCACTTGGTAGAAGCTTAGTCTTCTGGTTGGCATCATAGAGAAGTAGTCATTCTTTGGAAGGTAGAGCTAGGTGACAGATATCTTGATAACTGTGGATGCCAACCTTCCTAATAACCACTGATATTCATTTGAAATGAGTTAGTTGGCCTGAGTGGCAGTTGAACAGAAAGAACAAGATGACACTCTCTCTTTCCTTTGGCTTTCTGTCTCACTTTGACATCCATCTCACACTAATTATCAATTTGACCCCAGCAACTCAGGGCCCTTACCAGGAAACAAAACGAAACCATATAACAGCAACAACAACAATAAACCCTAGAGCTTTAAATTCCAGCCTTGAGGACTGTGAGCTGAATAAGTATCTTTCTTGTACAAGTTATACTCCCTCAAGTACATTTATATGGGCATGGACAAGTGACAGGTGCAATAACCTATATGTACAAACTGAAAATTTCAATTTATAGAATTTTACATACTATAGAATATTCTTAGGAATTATTTTTCCCAGTAATTTATACTACATGAACTATGCATAGATTACATACTAAACATAAGCAGGGTAACAAGCCCATTTAACTCACAGCTTATAACATGCTACCCCATGATCTAAGCCCTGGAGTTTTAACATAAAATATATAATAACAAACTAGTTCTGATATTTGGGAGTTTGTATGGTAGTGGGGATAAATGAGGAAGGGAAGGCATGGACCATTAATAACAAAAAAAAAGAGGGGTCAAAACTGAAGCAGAGAATGGTGGATGTGCAGGTTCATCTGGGAGTATATTAACAAGACCCTATGGATATGGTCTTTTCCACAGATACTGAAGGGTTGAATGACTGAAAGGGTATATAGAGTCTTGAAGGGTAGAAAAATAAGATCTACCAAAATGTAACTGTAGAATTTCTCCATTTCATTGTGTTTTGTTTTATTATGCTGTAACAATCTACACACACACACACACACACACACACACACACACACACTCATTTACAATGGGATGTTATGAGCAGGACTGAAGAATTTAACATAAAGAAGCTACATTGAACATTTATGTTCACACACAGTGGCCAAGAATGAGAGCAACCTCCTAAAGTAAGGTTTATGACTGTAATTCAGTAGAGTTTGAAAATGCCCAATCAATCTGGAAATGATGTTTTCTCAACTCTTCACCAACATAAACATGAGATAGTACAAGAGCAGAAAGACTGTACAGAGCCCCATGATGTGTAAAAGGAATAGAAGTTCTTGTATTTGAATCTTAAAGACTCTACTAAAAGCTGGGTTATGTTGGGAAATACACACACACACACACACACACACACACACACACACACACACACACACACAGAGGAGAGAGAGAGAGAGAGAGAGAGAGAGAGAGAGAGAGAGAGAGAGAGAGAGAGAGAGAGGGAGGGAGAGAGAATGCAGTCAGGTGTCTGGAACAAATGTCTCCTTTGTCTAGTAGAGGTAACTGTCTCACTGTGGCACTAGGAGTGAAGTATTTCCACAGGAATATGAGCTCTATGAAACAAGGGATTTTTTTTGCTTTGCTTTGTTTGTGGTTTTCTTTGTTCATATTTGGATCCTGAGAGCTTGAATATGTGTCTGACACACAGAAGACATTAATAAATACTCAGGAAAGAACAAAAGATTTAAAGCACGGATAACAAAAACAAGCCAATAAAGTGGAAATCCATATAAGAAATGTCATAAGTGTGGGTTTGAGTGGAAATGAGGACAATGTTCAGAACTGAACGAAGTTTAATAAATGAGAATGACCTTCTAAAAAACCAAATCCTCTGTGAGATTGCTGCCATGTCCAAGGAAGAGAGGGGCATTTGAGAGTTCTTCAAGGTCTCTTCCTTTGAGAAGCCCTGGGTGTAGAACAGCCCATTACAATACAGCCTATTATTGAGCTATATTTTTGGTGTCTGTGGTTACAGCTGTTGAGAAGTTACTGGTAAAAGTACATACAGAATTGATAGAAATGTGGAAATTTGACATTTACTAAATCTCATTCTCTGTTGTCATGTATTCATCATTTTCTTAACAAACCAATGCACTGTGGCCTTCCAGTTGTGCGGACTCTGAAGCTATAGTTATGACATTTTTGATCACATCTCTTGACTCATTTTCCTATACCTGTAATGACTTGTGCCATTTTGTAAGGCAAGAATTTCTCCCTCAACCAGCTACAGACATTCTGAAGTTTACACCATAATGTATTGATCTTTGTAGACTGAGATTTAATTTATGCTCTGTGATAATTCCATCATCAGTAAGCACATTAGTACATTTGGTTAGTGCCTTTTTCTTATACTCTAGTGCTATTCCATTGGCTTGGCTTTGAAATTCTAATTAGAAGTCCACATTAAAGAATCTTTGGATTATAAATTATATTTGATTAAATTATTAGCAAGTATTATCAGCAATAACATACTAAAATTTTGTAGAAAACAATGTTCAGAATACTGTCAAAATGTTTGTAGAATGGTAGAATACATATGGATCAATATTTTTCCAATAAATATTTAATAAAAGCAACGATGTTGTAGATGCTGAATCAGCCCGGCAAATCAAGCCATTAATAAATACTGGCTCTGTTTTTAAAGTTCTTCTAGGCCAAAGAGAGAGGGTGGTGGAATCACAGAAATAAGTGCCTTAGCATAGATTTTTAGATTTTGTTAAAATATGAAGAAAATGACTTAGCACGCACAGAAACACAATTATAGATAATGACTAGGGAGGAATACTGCTCAGAGTGCTTCATTTAAAGTACAAGGAAGAGGACTCTTCTACTTAATGTACCACACTGTGTCATGGGGTCAGTAGTAAAAAAAGTCTTAAACTCAGGGCCCAAGTGAGTTCATCACATCCACTTCACAACCTTTAAACAGCACAAGGTGAGGAGCATAGTCCAATGGTGTCATCATGTCCTTTTTCTACTTTTTACATTTTAGTAAGAATTATAAGGTAACTTCCACTAAACACAGTGAGTCTTGGGATCTGTGAGAGGCTCATTTCAGGAACTCTTGGAATTCAAAGTCTATAGATACTCAAGTCTCAAATAAACAGATACAGTCTTTGCATGTATGTACTCTTCCTTTTATCATATCTATTTAGGTAATCATTCTAATATCTAAAAAATGGTGCTATATCATTTTATTTAGTGAGTAATGATAAGAACAATGTCTGCAAATTTTAGTATAGACATCATTTAACTTTTTATCCATAGTTGGTTGGTTCTTCAAATTCAGAATCTGTGAATGCCCACTGTTAGTACTAACAATTAATGCTAACACATTTTAAAGCATTCAGTAAATTCTAAAAGTTATTGCTGTTGTTACTTTTTATTACTCTTAATTATATTTAGTTAGTTAGTATTAGTTACTTTTTTTGTTTACTTGAGACAGGTTTTCTCTGTGTAGCTTTGGTGCCTGTCCTGGATCTTGCTCTGCAGACCAGGCTGGCCTCGAACTCACAGAGATTAAAGGCATGTGCCACCACTGCCCGGCAGTTACTTATTTTTTATTAGTTAGTATTAGTGTCTACAACACTTCTTTTACACATTGGTCAAATTTTCGATGATGCCAGGACATAATACGCCTTTTTAGTTAAGTGAGAACATCAATTGATTCTCTTATACTTGTGATACAGTGCAGCATTTGCTTGCTGTTGGCCACGTCTTCTTTTGTCTCTCACATCAGTAGTAGAAATAAGCGCTATTAGACAAATTAAAAGAGTGGCTGTCAGTGATTTTGCAACAAACTATCATTCAACAGCAGTAGGCAACTCAGAGCATGAAGATGAATGATGAAAGAATCCTGTTTGGAAGTTGTTGGTAGAGTCAGAATAGTCCAGTCCTGGTAGGTTTACAAAGTTATAAACACACTGGAGACATTTACTAATAAAGCTATGAGGCAAGGCAGAAATCTAAGAAGTGTTGAAGAACAAGTCTAAAACTGCAATATGTCTCAAGTGGTTCCTAGGATATGAGACAAAAGTAGTCATCTACTGTGTCCTGTCTAATTGCAAAATCCACAATGACAACTGGAAACTGGGTACAGATCTTGAGAAATAAACAAAGATTCATTTTTGAACTAAGAAGAGGTTGGAGAAACTATTGTCAAGTCTATGTAACAGCACATCTCATAGCCCTGAAGGTGAGTAAAGTGCTATTAATTCAGATAACCAAATGCATACTATGACTTCCAGATGTGACAGGGAGTGTAGAGGATTGTAGAAAGGCGGGTTATGGTGGAGCAAGGACAGTTTTTATGTATGGTAATAAGGTCCTATTAGTTCAAACATTATAAAAACATAGTTTATAATCCTATTGCCACTTTTTCTCTGAAATTGACCATAAGAGTCTGACTCAAATGGTGAGAAAGAATTGAATGCACAGCATCTATCTTTTCAGTCTCCTAGGTGATGTGAGTGAGAATGCCCAGGTGGACACTATGTCTGCAAAGGACAGCCAGGTGATTGATAGAACCTCTGTGATGGAAAAGGGTTGTTGGGTTGTTGCAAGTACAGAGTAACTACACTTTACCTTGGACTAAGCCGTCATTCCTTGCCCTGTTCTGTGTGGGGCCTATCATACTGTGACTAGCAGATAATATCCTGACAAACAGATAACAAGTTTTGGAATGTATTAACTTAACAAAACTCCATTTTTCTCCCACTGAAAGGGCTAATCCTGTTGTCAGATAGCATCTAAGGCCTATAGCGGAGTTCCCCTTCTCACTATAAACTGCCTACCTGATACGACCACCAATGTATTTCAAAAGTGTCTTGATTTGTGTCTTTCTTTGTTCTGTTGCTATAAAAAGTTCATGAATTGCTACCTCAATGAAACATGTAATCTGAGGTGATCTAATTCTGTGTTCTTAGGCTGTGATCACTCATATTTTGTTCCAGAATAAACTATCTGTTTTAATTCCTTTGAGGTAAGAGCTGTGGTGTTGCTTAGAGAGAGCTACTCATGGGGTACCAAGCATGAAAAGTCTCATAGTTGCAACATCATGATCACACACACACTACATCACACACACACACACACACACACACACACACACACACACACACACTCACACACACCACATCACATTGCGTCAGGGTTACTAACCATAAAATGGTATCTCTAACAATGGCCAAGAAATACAGGGAATTAGTTAATTGGAATACATTTCACAGGCTGTTCAGGGTTTCGGGTTGCACATTTGCATCTTTCAAACGTGTAATTATGTTAGATAATATACCCTGTACTGGAGTTTTTACATAAACACTTGTGGTCTGGTTCAGAATTATCTCTACTGCATGCAGCAGCTGTTGGGAGAAATATAAGCTATTAAAAGCAGTTTGAATTAGATGTGGTCTACTTGCATAAAATGTACAATGCCTAGTCACTTATCAAGCATAGAGGTGAGTTACTGTTTATTTCGTATGCAAAACGTGTTCCTTGATAAGATACACAAATTAAGTGGCCTGTAGCAGAGTATGTTACCAATTCTGTGAGAAGCTTTATTGCAAGTCACTTTAAATACACATTTCAATCCCAGATAAATTCTTTATTCATAGACCACAAATGAGAAACAAATATTGAAGGCCATGACCAGGGTATAAAGCAATAGTAATGTTCTTTCTTTTGTTGAAATGGTGTTTTAATTTCACTTTTTGATCATAAACCTGATGGCCCAATTCTCACTGAGTGATCTTCAGAATACAGAGGATGGTTTTAAAACCTGTGGTTTGGGAGCTGGAGAGATGGCTATGTGGTTAAAACCACTTTAATGCTTTTGCAAGGTCCTGGATTTGGCACCCAGTATCCATGTCTGGTGACACACATCTGCTTGGCTCTTCAGTTCCAGAGAATCCAACAAGGTCTTCTGTGGGCACAAGTGGTACATAAAAAGCCACACAGATACACACGCACATACACACACACACACACACACACACACACACACACACACACACGCGCGCGCACAAATACACAAATACAAATTTAAAAATAATTTAAAAACTCCTTTTAAAAATGCAACTCAGTTATTATTTAAAACAAAGTAGATAGCATAACAAGTATTTTTTAAAAAATAAGAACTTTGTTTCAGAACCAGCTCTTACAAGAATGTGAGGGCAGAAAGTAGTTAGGGAAAAAATCAGAATGCAACAACCATTGGTAAATGCCACACATTTCTGGTTGAAGATACTGGGGTGGAAGGATCAGGGGCAGGTACTGAAGTTAAAGGTCATGGATCTTCATGGCTCCTGCCTCTTCTGTAATCTCAGCTGAGCAACTGATGGACATCTCACCACATCTGGAGTCAGACAAGGATGAACCAGGGAAAGCGAAAATATTTGTGATGACCTTTACTAAACAAGCATCACCTTCATAATTGCTTTTAATTAATAAATTTTTAAAGCTGTTTTCAGCTGAGAGGAAACTTTAGTGGAAAATACTGATGTACACACCTCCTCTGCCTTCCCATCTCAGCCCACATGCCCCTATTATTAACATCCTGCTTACATTTCCTACAAAGCTGAAAGAGCATTGATCATTTTTAATACAAAAGCCTGTCCTTTCCCTCAAGAAGGACACCAGTGCTGGTGCTTGATCCCTATGCATTTTAACAAATGTATAATACTTCCTCTCTAACAACAGCCCAAAGAACAGTTCCTTGCCCTGACATCTCCATCCGCTACCGCTCCATCCTTTGTCTCCATCTTCCTCACAGTATTTTTATTTTTCATTTTTCCAATATCTCTATAGTTTTCCTTTTCCAGGCTGTCACATGTTTGGAATGAATATAGACTTTCCAACTGGCTTCTCTCACTTAAGAATGTGTATTTAAGCTCCCACTGTATCATTTCATGACTCTGTAGCTCATTGTCTACACACTGCAATTAGCATGTAAACAACGCAGTTTATTCATCCATCTGTGGAAGGATATCATGGTGGCTCTTGTGTTCTGAAAAATATAGAGCAACCCCCCCCCCAGATTGTGTAATTTGATTCTGATATCCAAATTTCACATTGTTTTCTGGGTCTTGTTTTGTGTGAAAGAGAAAAGAGAATCTTTGTAAAGTTACTCACAGTAACTTTACAGCCAAGAAAACCAGTTAGGCAGCACAAAGTCACCACAGTTCTCCCTTGTCAAGTTGGCATCTTGTATACTTCCATCATATACTTTAACTTACAGCTAAACATGTTACATAAAAGAGTGTATAAATATCCCTCAGATAAATAAATTTTTAACCTGTTACTCCACAGGCATACTTAAGGGACTGGCAGGATTGCTTAGCTGTATGTATTCATATATGTATGTATGTTACTTGTGTGCATGTTTTCAGTGCTGATCATTTGGAATTAGATAACCATACATACAAGTAACATTATATACACTGAGAAGATTACATTAGGAATATGTATATATATATATGTATTTATGTATATGTGAATATATATGTGTGTACATATACTTTATACATTATACTTATATATGTGTATGCAATGAAATTAATAAAAAAATAGGCCATGAATTTTTAAGAGAGCAAAACATATGAGAGAGTTTGGAGGAAGGAAAGAAAGGGAGAAATGTTACAATATTATAATCTCAAAAAGATGTTTAAAAAAAAAAGATCGCTCAGCTGGTAAAGGCATTTTTTGCAAAGACTGATGACCTGAGTTTCATCCCCACAATCAACATGATTGAAAGGAGAGATCTAATGTCCACAAGATGTACTCTGATCTTTAGATCTACACTGTGGAATATGCACACATGTACAGCCTACATAAACTAATTTTTAATGCAAAGTAAAGACCCACCTGTTATTTTCTCCCAATTTCAGCTATAATCTGTTAGATGACCTGTAATGTAATCATGTGGTATAATATTAACCAGTATTAAGGCATCTACAGTCTATATTTTGAAATGGGATAGGAAGGGGATTTTTGTCAAAATATGAACTCATAACTATTATTGTTTGAAGCTGAAATGTCTCACTTGGCTTAGATGTGAATCATTCTTCTCTGATCAGTTTGTGGTACAAATCTGGTGTTGTAGAGCCCTGAGAATGTAGTACGTAGAGAACAGAAAAGATGACTGTGTGTGAGTTATTAATGATTACACCTACCTGCTGGTTTTGGTCGGCCACTAAATCAACAGCCTTAAGTCATAATTCCTGTCGCTATGGACTGAACCACCACCACTGTCATGCATGACTAAAATCTCCCTAACAAATAGCCAAAATAAGATGTTAGTCCCTTGTTTCCAAGTATGGTGGCTCATCTCTGCTATTTGATGATTTAAGATGCTCAAGTATGAGGACTGCTGTTAGTTCAGCTACAGAGTGAGCTCTGGGATAGTCAGGCTTGGATTCAGATTCTATTGTATAGCTTTTATCTTAGTATACAGGTCTCCTCACTCCAGAGGAGTCAACATCTATTCAGACCAAAGAAATTAACCACCAAAGACAACAACTCCATGACTTTTGGGTGTGTCCATGCCAGGTGATTTCATTAATTTCTTTAATTACTATCTTTATTGTTCTTTCAAATGCTTGCCAGATCTGTAAGACACTCCAGAGTTAGCAGGCTGGTTTTATATAATGGGCCCTTTTTACAGATCATGGGCAAGGTATCTGGGACTTTCTACTATCTGCACCAAACAAGTTCAAATTTGTCTTGCAGTTTAGAAGCTGTGAGGATAGTTAAAAAAAAAAAAAAGTAACTCCAATGAGGAACTCTCATCACTTGGAAAAATTATTTATTCACATTAACAATGTTGGGTATATCAGCAAGGATGAGGAGTTGTTGTGCTTTGAATATGAAATACTCCTCATAGCTTCATGTTTGAACACAAGTTGGTTGCTTGGGAAAATTTGGAAACTTTTGGAGCTTTGCTGGAGGAAATGTGTCCCTATGGGTAGCCTGGAGGTTAAAGAGCGTGGCACAATTCTTGCTCGCTTTTTACTTCCTTAATATTGATGCAATAAGACTAGTAGCTTTCTTAACATATTGCAATGCTTTCCTACCACGATGGACTGTATTGCCTTGAACTGTCAGCCAAAATAAACTTGTCCTCCCTAAGTTGCTTTATGTGTTCTATTACAGTAAAGAGAACTATAAACAGAAAAGATTCATTACTTTATTTCACTTTCTGTAATACACAAAATTTCTCCCAGAACTGTCCTTCCTCTTTAGCATGGACGAATCCTTCCCATCTTCCCACCCGTGTTGGGCTTGATGGAACAAGCATGGACTGCTGCACATAGTTCAGGACCAACGGCAGCCAGGCCATGCTCTTGCCTACTCTATCCCTGCCTTAAGTTTACTCCCTTGTTTTGACTGCTGTTTCTCTATTGGCCGTACTTTAACGCTGAAAGGTCTTGGGGTTGGGTGAACAATGTCTTTAATGGTTAAGAGCATGTAATGATCTTCCAATGGACCCAAGTTCAGTTCCCAGAACCCATGTCAGACATCTCACAATCATTTGTAACTACAGCTTCAGAGAATCTGGTGTCTTTTTTTCTGGCCTCCAAGGGCAATTGCATTCTTTTACACATACCCATATGAACATATACACATATACATATAATTAAAAACAAAATATGTTTTAAAAATCTTGCAGATAAGGCATTCTATCAGAGTTTCCCACACTGGGGCATATTTAAAGTCCTCATCTTCATCCTGAACCATGGGTTTTCCCTTCCTTTGTGTTAAAGATTATACCTAAGAATTAAGTTATATCACATATATTTGACTTCCTCCCTCCTACTGTGTGACTGCTCTCATGGATTCTTTGGGGATGCCAAGAATGAATACTTAATACTCACCTAAGATCTAATTAGTGCACACTTTTTCTGTAATCTCAGTTATAAAAAGTGGCATGTCAACATGATCTCACCTTCTTTTTCTTCTATTTTCCCTAAAAATTTAATGGCTAGTGCAGAGCATAGTATGCACATGTCCTTTGTTCAAAGAAGAAGGCCACAGCTGACTTTCTAATCTTACCACATGAAGTAAAGGCAATAAAACTGCTACCACAGCCTGCTGAAGGCCACATCTCACATATGCTATTGCTAGAGATTTAAGTACATTCTCTAGTCTATTAACCCTTTGAGGCACATCTTGAAATCCCATGACCCCATTCATAAAGGCGGCATATCGCCATATACAGTGTAAAAGAGACAGAACCTTGAAAGTTGCCCAAAAGATACTGCACCCCAATACTTTGTACATTATTGGCTGCATGCATTTTCACCTAGATCAGGGTCCACACTACTGCCATTACTGCAAGGAGGAGAGGTATCTCTATGAGATAGAATGCCTCTGAGGATATTCTACTCACAAATGGATTTGCCTCATTTGTATTTTCTACGGCCTCAACCAGAGACCATGCAACTACTCTTGCCAGATACATCTTTGGTTCTGTTGTTCCCTGAATCAATGGGTTTATTGAGATTTCTTATGAGAAGTGGAATGAGAGGTTATTTATAGAAGTATCATGTCCCTTGAGTGTTATGGTCCCAAAAGCTCATTTGAAATTGGTGTAACTCACAAAAGTCACATCTCTGGAATGCCCTGCAACCGTGGCAGCCCCCCAACAAAGTTTTCTGCCCCCAGCAATTACTTATTGCTTATGTATCTTGGGAATGATCTCATGAGTCTTGTAAGTCTCTTCAGCTTCTGGAACTTCCTAAATTTCATGAACTTCTTAAGATTTACAGGCCTCCATTTCTCTCAAGGAGAGAATACTTCAATTTAGAGGAAACAAGCACACTGCACACCCACATGGTCTACCCTAAAACAAAACAAAGCAAATTAATCTGCAACACAACATCACCCTTACCAGTAATAGTGCTTGGTTTTTCATCTGCCCATATGTTTGAAGCTGGTAGTTTAAAGTCATCCTACCTTTATTATATTTCCTTTGTTCTCAGCAAATTCCTTGGTGTTCCTGGCTTCTTAATGAGTGTCATTATCCAAACCGTTGTTCCCAAGTTAAAGATATTAGCAGCCCTGTATGTTTTGATTGCACTATCTCATCAGATTTTGTCTCAGGACATCCCAATGTTCAAAGGCTTCCAAGGAGATCCTCTGATTTGCAGGGATAATCTTCATGCATTGTGTATAGCAAATGGAATGAAGATGAACCACATTAGTCAGAGTTAATATTACTACTGTTCACCTGTTGGATTCATTCATCTGAGAAATACAAATTGTCAAATGTCGCTCTCACCTTGCAGTTTAATAGAACCATGGTACCTCCTGGGGACCACATGTATTTATTACGAACAAAGATCATAAAGCCAGTAGGTCTTAGAAATGTAGCTATAATAAAGCACTTTTTCATATGATTTGCCAACACAGTCCTGCTACCCTAATTGTGGTTTTATGTGGATATGTTCTGGATGTAGAAGGTATAGCACCTTATATTTCTAGTTGACTTAAAGCATTCTAAAGCTAATGTATCACCCATAAGTAACTGTCACTTTCCTGGCAATGTAATTGAACCCCCCCCCCAAAAAATTACATCTTTCCAGCCAATCACCTTGTGTAGTATGAAGAGAGATATCAAAAAAGCCTTACTGATCAAAAAGTACTCTTGTAGTTAATATTATTTAAATAAATTGTTTGGCTAAGAAGAATTTGATATGGTATAATATATAAGACATTCTGTACTAAGGATGGTGGCCATGACACAGTATTTTGAGTAGAGTAAATAATCCATTCTAGATATGGCTCCCTTGGGATGCACATGGAGTTATGTAACCAACTCACCCTTGGGCTTCCTCATCCTTTAAAAAATTCTTCACTCTCTTCTGTTAGCAAGTTGGATGCTTACCAATAGCTGTAGTTAGATTCACCTTGAAGAATGAAGGAAAGGTATGGCTATGGAGAAAGGGTCACTGACAAGCATGAGCAAACTTGTCCAAAAAATGTTTAAAATTTCTCTAAGAATGTTCACATGCCTCTAGATTTCTTGATGTTGGTTTACATTCCAAAAAGTTCATGTATTTCTTCTTCACAGCCTTATTAAATTCTTGCTTCTTGTTATTGCTATCTTGATAGAGCAGTGAGCCTGATGCACGATTTTCTGTCAGAAATTAGATTGCACTACTCTTGAGATTACTCATCTTTATTTTATGAGTGCTCTGATGTTTCAGACTGTTTTTCATGCTATTCTTCTCCCATGGTGCCCAGCATTCTTCCACAATGCTAAATATCTCCCATGGTGCATAGGAGCTGATGAACAGGCACTAAGGAGGAAGCTATGAAAGGCTGGGTCAATTCATAGAGCAGGAAAATGAAGAATTGTTCTTATAAGGGACTTACTCCTGTGAGGTTTATTTTTAACTGAAAGTAGATTCTTCTCTCAAACAATACATCCTATCCACAGTTTCACCTCCCTTCACTCCATAGCTCCTCCACTCACCTCCCTTCTTCCCCAGATCTACTCCCCCTCTGCCTCCATTTCCTCTTCAGAAAAGAGCAGGTCTTCAAGAGACAGCTGTCAGACAGGACAAAAAAAATACAATAAGAAAAGGTGAAGCCCTCATATCAAAGTTGGAAAAGGCAAACTAATGGGAGGAAAAGAGTCTTAATAGTCTTAATAGCTTAAAGACTTAGAGATAAACCTGCTCCCTCTGTCAGGAATCTCACAAGGACATCACGCTAACAGCTGGAACATTTATTTAGAGGACCTGGTGCAGACCCATGTAGGCCCCAGGCTTACCATTTCAGTCTCTGTGAGCCCATGTGAGGCCTGCTTAGTAGATTCAGTGGTCCATGTCCTCCTGGTGTCCTCCATCCCCTCTGACTCTTACACTTTTCCCAATCAATATATTCTAACCAGGCTACCACTACAGATTGTGTTTTGATATTTTATTATTATGTGTCATTTCCATAAATATATAGTTAATGTACAAGACTCATATTCAAATAAGTATGAACCAAAATTGCCATCTGTATATCTCATGGCCCATTTTCAGATCAAACAGTGAGGCCTTGGTCAAGTCTCAGTGTCTTAGACTTTCAATTTTCTCAACTTGTAAAATTTATAGAGTTATTAGCAAGGGTCATTTACAAACTAAGCAAGTTAATAAAGTAAGTACAGTCTCTAAAAAGTTCCCAGGTATGGTGTACTACACTGGGCTTCTTCCTCACATAGTATTTGGACAGGAAAAAAAAAGTGAAAATAGTGTATGTAAGTAGTTCTCTTATATTACTATGAAAAGCTGTCTGGATCACTGAAGATTTATTAAGTGAAATAGCTCTCTTCATCCAAGGTGGGGATATGATGACTACAACCTCCAAAATAAAGACTCATTATTACATTTTTTTTTTGTCTATGAGAAACACAAAGTTTACTTCCTGACTCTTTGGAATGGACTCAAGAGACTTTGAATACTCCTTTGAATAGCACTGGAATAAAAATACTTCTCCAACAGTTGGCTCTTCTGAAGGTTCTCTCAGTAGGAAGTGGGTGGCAGGAAGCAAGAGAGCAGCATCTGTGAAAATATTATTTACCCAGAAAACATAATTGTTTGGAAATAACATTTTTCTTATTGTACAGTGACACACACCCTTTCCCTAGGCCACATCAATATAATAAATCCTCAGGACCTGGGCAAACAGTGACGCTCACCTCATTTTTCTTGCTGGCAGAGTTCCCTAAAATAGCATCTAAAACTGCCAACCCATAACCTATCTCATATATTAAAGGTTAAATGTTTTATCAGGAACCGGAAAAGTTCCCAACATTGCTATTGTGTATTGTATCTCATAGGTCTATGGACCCCTCCTCTCGTCCACTAAATTTTGATTTTTGTAATTCATTTTCAAAGAAATGTGCTATTTTTCTCTGTAGATTTTTCCTGGGTGTGGCATTTACTGAATGTGTCCTTGTATAGTTTATCACCCACCACTGTTCTCTGTACATATTGTAAATTTGTCATTAGACACGGAAACATGATAAGTTTTGATCTTTTTACCAAGATTCCTCCATCTAGTAGGAAGCACATGCTACATTTTTGTTTCTCTTTCAAATGAGCCCGCAGGCAGGTATCAGCTGCACCCATTAGTTCATTCAGAATTGTAAAACAGTAATGCCTCAGTTTCAAGTTCCTTCCTCGTTAATTGACTAGTCAAGATTGGCTAAGAAGATATGATGGAAGTCTCTAGGCTGGCAGGAGTCTTCAGTTTAAGTTGTTCCTTCATTTTTTTTTTTTTTTTTTTTTTCGATACAGGGTTTCTCTTGTGTAGCTTTGCGCCTTTTCCTGGATCTCGCTCTGTAGACCAGGCTGGCCTTGAACTCAGAGATCTGCCTGCCTCTGCCTCCCAAGTGCTAGGATTAAAGGTGTGTGCCACCACCGCCTGGCTGGCTAGTTGTTCCTTCTTAATAGACAAATGCCAGACAAAAACGCACTCCTGTTGTTCTGCTATAGAATTACTGAGTGAGAAATAATCCCTAGAGTTGCCACAGCCACTCCACTGCCACGAGTCTCTGCCAAGAGTAAAACAGAATTCAGAAAGATATACATGATAGATGATAGATAGGTAGAGAGAGAGACAGAGACAGGGACAGAGACCGAGACAGAGACAGAGACAGATAGGACAGAAATTTTGTGGTAGCCTTGGAATATAAACCAAGTGTTTAGAATTCATGTTACATAATAATAATGATAATAATAATAATAATGTATTATTTTTATCCACATATATACTTTTTATATTTTTTGAAGTTGAAGCATGTTGAGTAACATGAACATAGAGGCTGTCATATTTTATTATGTCTGTTAAAAGAAATCAAAGTGTAAAATGATTTTTACATTTTTAGGGGCTTCTGCTAGTCATAATATGTCTTCTCAAGTGTCATCATGCAGATCGCTTGGCCGGGCATAAGGGTAAGCTTACATTCTTAGGTGTCCCTGGTGAGATGCTTAATAAGATCTACTCTCAGGTATGCTATGGAGTTCCACACTGCGGTATAAACCACTGTAGACTTACGTTACATGGAGTGGATCCAGCAGTACCAACTGTGCTCAACTAAATCAGCTCCCATGGTCTCTTTGAAAGCCTGTGGTGCTCATGATCAATGCAATTGTAAAGTGTGTGATAGATGTGCGCTTTTTAAATGTTCGTTTTGGGGTACTCAGTTTTGGGCTTTGAAGGGAATTTATTTAGAACACACCCTCTAAATAATTCATGTGCATGACAACATAACACCATATCCTTTGGGGACTACAGCTGGTAATGCATTCATATATTAAAATATCATTCTATCTCCCCTTACATGTTTACGTTAGCATTCATTTATAATGCAACAACTCTAGGATCAAACACTTCTGATGAAGCATACATCTCAAATGAGTTCTTGATGCTTTAAAATGTATCCAGGCTCAATAGATTGCATCCCTGTAAATAATGCCTTATAAAGACACCAATTAACCCTCATCATTGCTGTGAGACTTAGCTCCTCCTCTTCCAATTCTTCACTAAGCTGAATTCCCTTTTTCTCAAAATCTCAGTGTTTATCTTGATTCTTTTCTTCATACTGTCCTGTTTATACTAAAAGTTAGTATTTGAAATGAGACTGATGAGGATTATCAAGACTAGAAAGAGAAAAAAAGCTAAAATTCACTATTCTAAATGCTCAGTGTTTGAATAAAAACTTTTAAACAACACTATGTGCTTATTAAATCAGGCATAAATGCACCTGTGGTTATAGTATCGTATTTATAAAGGAGAACAAAGGGCAGTATTAGGTGATTAGGAAGGGCATGATGCAGCTAAAAGATTCACAACTAATGAAAAATGACAGAAAGCTAATTGTTCTAATTTTAACTCTTTCATGGGTTTTTTTTTGCATTTTTTGGATAAGTGTATAAAAATGTAACTGACAATAAAGGTTTAAAACCCTCAAAGCTCCAAGGCTTCAGAAGGACTAATTTAACTGTATCAAAGTTCAATGAGGTGTATAGACTTTGGGAGTAGGCAAGTGTGAATGGCTACATTAATCTAGATTTGTGATGGTTTTATTTGTTAGTTTAATACAATAAAGTGATTTTTCTACTTAAAAAAAGTATGTTTTATTTGAAATTTTTATAATAAAGTTTATGCTATAATATAGATAGATAGATAGATAGATGATACATAGATAGATAGATAGATAGATAGATAGATAGATAGATAGATAGATAGATAATGATACAAGACGCCTTCCCAGTATTAAAGGTAAGGCATAAGTATGTTATTTAAGGACTAACAACGTAGATTTGACTAAAAATACATTTAGAGGATTTGGCTAAAATGACTCTTATGTTTCTTGGAAAAATTCTCACTCCCTTAGCATCCTTCAGGTGTCTGTAGCTTGGCAACTAAGATGTGACCTTGTGAGCCCTTCTTCCAACCACACTGTAATATTACCTAGTGTAGTCTTGTACAGGCAGCTATATTGTTGAGAGTTCAGGTGCTCAATGTTTTTGTCCCTCCACTAAACACATTTTTAGCCACCCTCCAGGTTTTCCGGCTCTTACAATTGACCTGCTCATCTTCTATGATGTTCCTTAAGCCTTGGATGTAGGAGTTGTGTTATAAATGTCTCCTTTGGGTATGGGCACTTCATAGTCATTTACTTTCTTCATTTTGATCAGTTTTGGTTTTCTGCAATAGATTACAAACGTTACCCAAAAGAAACTTCTTTGAGGCAGGGCTGAGAACTACATGAGTCTATGGATATAAGAATAAGTCCTTAGAAGGAAGTTGGATACAACAACTTAGCAAACATGATAGAAGTAGGTTCTCTAGAGGCTCTAATAACTTCAACCATGGATTTTTGGATGGATTTATCCTACTAGGCATGTGTTTTTTCCTATCGAGGAGGCTTTAAGTCTAGTCAGATGGTTGTTGTTTATCACCAAGATAATAGTGGCAGTACCACACCATTGAGGAGGTCTTCCTATACTGGCCATAATGGTAGTTCATAGGACATAACATTGGGTATATGCTTCTCCCCATCCAGCATTTACAGCATCTTCTATTACAATTAGAAGACAGTTATCAGGGAGGAGGATTTCTTGGTCAGTACCAGTTTAATTTCTGCAAGTCCTGTGACAAAAGTGTGTGGCATCTTCAGCAACAGAGTCTTACCTTCAAGTTATGGTAGGCAACAAAGGGCAACAGAAGTAGTTTATTTTGCTTAGGGGTGTTGCTCAGATTCCTTCTTCTAACAAACAACTTGAATGGAGGTATAGTCTGCCTGACACTAGCCTTTTAATTTGATGGTTTACAGCTTCTTTAAGGGATGATTCCATTATCCCCTTAATGCAAGATAACTGCAATATATATCAACATATGTATTTTTACATCCACATATGTGTACATAATAAATAATTGACATTATTTTATTTCAAACTTTAAATATATATTTATAAATATGTAATTAATTACCTTAAATACAAAATACCATAAATAAATTAAATCTGCCTAATATTGCTAAAAAATATAAAGTTTTCAACTAAAATTAATTTTAATCTTCTTTGAGACAAAGTAGCCTATATATTCCAGGTTGTTTTCAAGCTAAGAATCCTCCTGCCTCAGAACTCTGAGTACTAGAATTACTATGTACATATAGTAACACCTAGTACAATTTCCTTTCTGTTAATGTAACTTAAATTTTAAAATTTAAATTATATCACCAAGACATATTAATAAATACAGCATGGTACTAGCACAAAACAGGCACGTAAGCCAAAATAATAGGTTTAAAGACTCAGAGATAAATCCTCACAACTACAGTTACCTGATCCTTGATGAAGATATTTAACATATGCGTTAGAGACAAGAAAACATCTTCAACAAATGGTGCTGAAAAACTGAAATTCAACATGTAGGAAATAAACTAGACCCTTATCTCTCATCAGGTACAAAACTAAACTCCATAAAGATCAAGGATCTCAACTTAAGACCCAATATCCTGAATCTGACAGAAGAAAAAGTAGGAAATTGTGCTGGCAATTTGTGTGTCAACTTGACATAAAGCTAAAGTCTTCTGAGAGAGGAAACCTCAACTGAGAAAATGCCTCCATAAAAGCAGGCTATAGGCAAGCCTGTAGGATATTTTCCTAATTACTGAGTGATATAGGAGGGCCCAGCTCATTGTAGGTGATGCCCCCCCAGGCTGGTTACCCTGGGTTTTATAAGAAAGCATGCTGAATAAGCTATAAGCAACAAGGCAGTAAGCAGTACCTCTCTATGGCTTTTATACCAGCTCTTGCCTCAAGATTCCTGCCCTATTTGAGTTCCTGTCCGACCCTCCTTCAATACTTAACAGGGATATGGAAGTATAAGCCAAGTAAACCCTTTCTTCTCCAAGTTGCCTTTGGTCATGGTGTTTCATAGGCGCAATAGAAACCCTAACTAAGACATAAATATACTTTAACTTATAGATACAGGTATGGAATTCCAATACTCAGGAATCACAGAAAATAAGATAAGCAATAGGCAAAAGGGATTGCATAAGATCCATTTCTGTGCAACACAGGAAGTGTGGTGAACTGAGTAAAGAAACAAACAACACAATGTGAGAAAATCTGACAAGGGATTAGTTTCTAGAATATACAAAGAACACAGAAAACTGGACATGAAGAAAACAACCCACTGGGCTCTGGAATCAAACAGAAATTTCTCAAAAGAAATAAAAATGGTTCAGAAACAGTTTTGAAAACATCCATTAGCCATAATAGACATACAAATTTGAACTACTTTAAGATTTGGTCTCACCACAGCCATAATAACCATCATAAAGACTACAACAAACACTTGTGTGGACTTGACAAGGAGGAACTCATATACACTGTTGGTGGGGTGTAAACTAGTGCATACTCTTTGGAAATCAGTCTGGAAGTGATCAAAAAACTAGAAATGTAAGTGCTATATGCCCCAGATATACCACTCCTTGGCATATACTCAAAAGATTTTGTGTCCTACTGCAGATGCACTTGAACATCCCTTTTCATAGCTACTCTAGTTGCATTTTAATATTTACAAAGTAAAAATAGTATTTTTTTTTACAATTGTTAACATTAGGTATTTGACTGTGTGTGCTGACAAAGAGAGTCATATTCATACATAGTGTCATGGTTGGAATAAAAATGTATATCAAATGTTCTTATGGTATGATTGAGCATCCTTTGGATTTATACCAAAACATGGTATAGCTGGGTGATATGGTAGATTGATTTTCTGTTTCCTGAGAAACTGCCACACTGACTTCCAAAGTGGCTGTACAATTGTGTACTCCCACCAGCAATGGAGGAGTGTTCCCCTTGCTCCACATTCTCTCCAGTATGAGATGTTGCTTGTGTTTTTTTATCTTAGCTATTCTTTCAGGTGTAAGATGAAATCTCAGAGTCATTTTGATTTGCATTTCCCTGATGGTTAAGGATGTTTAATATCTCCTTAAGTGTTTCTCGGCCATTTGAGATTCTTCTGTTGAGAATTTTCTATTTAGACCTGTACCCAATTTTTAATTAGATTATTTGGTTTGGTGATATTGAGCTTTTTGAGTTCTTTATATATTTTGGAAATCAGCCCTCTGTCAGATGTGAGGTTGATGAAGATCTTTTCCCATTCTGTAGGCTGCCATTTTATCCTATTGATGATGTCCTTGGCCTTACAGAAGCCCTACAATTTCATGAGGGTCCCATTTATTAATTGTTCATCTTAGCTCACCTATGTTCATAGCAGCTTTATTTGTAATAACCAGAATCTGGAAACAACCTAGATGTCCCTCAACTGAAGACATGGATAAAGAAATGTGGTATATTTACACATTGGAGTATTACTCCACTGTTAAAAACAAGGACACCAGGACATTTGAAGGCAAATGGATGAAACTAGAAAAAATCATTCTGAGTGAGGTAACCCAGTCTAAGAAAGATAAACAGAGTACATACTCACTCTTAAGTGTATATTAGCAGTAAGATAAAGTTAACTAGGCTACAGACCCAGAGAAACTAGGTAACAAGAAAGGCTCGTAGGGGGATGTCCAGATCCCCCTGGGAAGGGGAAATTGAGATTTTGTGAGTGAACTGAGGGTAGGTGGAGATGGGAACATGAGCAATCAGGTTGGGGGTGGAGGGGGTATGGAGGGTCGGAAGGAGAGAGTACTGAAAGAGACTACTGGAAAGGGGGACATTTCTGGGTCAGGTAAAAACCTGGCGCAAGGGAATCTTCCAGGAATCTACAAGGATGAACCTAGCTAAGAGACTTAGCAATAGTGGATATGTAACCTAAACTCGCCAACCATTAGGTAATGTTCGGGGAATCCTGCAAAAGAGGGGGAGAAAGGATAGTAGGAACCAGAGGGGTTAAGGACATCACAAGACAACTCACAGAATCAACTAACCTGGGCTCATAAGAGCTCACAGAGACTGAACTGACAATCAGGGAGCTGCACTGGTCTGACTTAGGCACCCTACATATATATGACAGTTGTGTAGCTTGTTACTCTTGTGGGAACTCCTAACAGTGGGAGCAGGGGCTGCTGTCTCTTACTCTTTTGCTGACTTTTGGGACCCTATTCCTCATAGTGGCTCACCTTGCCAAGCCTTAATACATGGGAAGATGCTTAGTCTTACTGCAACTTTATATGCCATGTTTTGCTGATACTCATGGGAAACCTGCCCTTTCCTAAATAGAAAGGGAGGAGCAGTGGATTGGGGATTGAGAACAGAGGAGGGGTTGGGGCAGGAGAAGAGGGAGGGGAAACTGTGACCAGGATGTAAAACAAATAAATAAATTTTAAAAATCTATAAACTTGCTGTAAAAAAAATCTATAAATAAATAGATTTTTATTTAGTTCATTACTTTGTACATAAGACTAATGTAATGGTGGTTTAATCAAAGCAAACATCATCAAAGTTGTCAGCATCAAATCTGATAGAGAAATAAATTTATCTGTATGAAATAGTTCATGGAAATAGAAAGCTGAACCAAAACAACTTGCAAATGACAATGTAATGCTGCATCACCTGATTCCTGAGTACCATGACCAACAATGTCATTGTTCAAAGGAAGGAAGACTTTTGTAAACTCACAATGGGAAGATCCAGTGCATCCTGATGAGGGAGCAAAGGCTGCAGAAACAGGAGGCTGCCTGTCACATTTTGTGCACAGGCAGGAAGTACAAAGAGATAAATGTGGGTGCTTAGGTCAATTCTCAATTTTATCCAGTCTGGGATCCCAGCCATGAAATGTATAGTGAACATTTGGGGTGGTTCTTCTGAATTTACTTAAATCTTTCTGTAAACACACTCACTAACACAGAGATGTGTTTCTATGTCAATTCTATAACAATCTCTTAAATTTGATAATCAACCATCACAATGAAATGCCTGATTAACCTGCCACTAACATGTCACATCATAAAATTTCAAACCTGTCCCTTAAAATATAATCTTTATCTCACAATGCAAAAGGCACTTAGCCAATTTGTGAGTCTCTATAGTCTTGAACAGTCCCAATACGATTGAAAAGTTTATCATCTCAACTGAGAATTAAGGAAATCTCTTATCTGTGAGTCCCTATAAAATTAGTGTGTGGTTCTATACCCATAAGCACATAGACAGCACTCAGTGGACTCTTGTATTTAGAAAAAGATAGAGACAGATGGAGGAAGATGGAGGAAAGGAGGGAGGGAGGGAGGGAGGGAGGGAGGGAGAGAGAGAGACAGACAGAGAGACAGGGAGAATGCATGTGAAATTGGGAGGGAAATGTGCTGGCAAGAGAGGGGACCTGTTGGTGCAAGGAGGAAGCAGGGGACAGATTTCATCATAAGGCACTGAATGCATATATCAAACACTCACACAACAATAAACTTATTTTTTAAAAAAAAACCTTATGTATTTTAATATAAACATTTAATAGAGTAAACACTCCCATTTCAGAATAAAAGAATGGAGAAGGGTACAATAAGAAAGATCAGATCAAGCTGGGTGGTGGTGGCGGCAGTGGCACACACATTTAATCCTAGTACTTGGACAGCAGAGCTCGGTGGAACTCTGTGAGTTCGAGGCCAGCCTGGTCTACAGATCGAGATCCAGGACAGGCACCAAAACTACATGGAGAAACTCTGTCTCAAAAAACTTAAAAAAAAAAAGAAAGAAAGAAAAGAAAAAAGAAAGGAAGATCAGATCAGAAAGCAAGATCAACACCCAGAAGGGCAAATATCAACGCTCTCAGCTCTATATCCTGCTTCTGAGGATAATGATGATGTCATCTAGATGGAGCTTTAATGGATCTTCCCCTCAGATTGTCCACCTAGAGCACAAATAGCCCCTCTGTTATGCTGTCTGTATTTCATTCACCTACCTTTTCTTGACATGTGTCCCAAAATCCTGATACCTCCAAAAGCCTGAGTTCCCCATTATAGCTTAGGCTTTACCTTCATAATTTCACACAGTGGTTTTTATGGTCTCACTTGTGAAGAATCCCTCCCTGCCACATATTTCCTGGCCAAAGTAACTCTTTGGAAGCTTTATGCAATCCCCCATACACCTTACCTTTGCCTTCAATATCATGTGAACAATGGGTAACAATCAGCTCAAGATCCAGCCTGTCTCTCTTGGACCAGAGCTATAAAGGCCTCTGCATGTCTTGGTAACAACCTGCAACATCACTTTCTTCAGCAGTTGCTATTTAACAGTATTCTTTGCTCACACTTTCTGCTTTCAAATGAATTTGCCCTTTTATTGTCTGGAGAATTTGACGGGTGGAGTCTTGTCTTCAGAACACTTTTCTTATTGCCTAAGTACAGAGCTGAGATTTCTTTCTAATGGTGCTAATCGCTGTAACAAACATAACTTTCTCAATATCCCTCTTGTTTTTAACTTTAAACTTTCTGTCCTTGGCATATTTTTCACATCGTTTTGTTCATCCTGTTGCTTTCTCTCATGTAGATCTGGACAGGAGCGATGGGTTAGAACGTCTGGATTCTATTCTGTCTTGGGACTGCCTCTACCAAAATTCATCCATTAGTTTTAATTTCACCTTGACACAAGCTCTTGGGACAAGAGGAAAATACAGTCAGATTTTTGCCAGAAGGGAGCATGTATGTGTTCTAGTACAGTTCTTGATAGAGTCTGTTCTCCTGTGGAAGCTTGTGAGAGGGCCCTCCACTGTCTATGACTCTCTCAGCATCCCTATTTTCTGAGCTCTCCACACAGAAAGCAGTTGCAGCTGCAGAAGTATCATATATATGGTCTGTTTTGTCACAGCAATGGCCCCTTCCTGCTAACAATTTTATATATTAATTTACTCATTGTTTGACAAAATAATGGGAAAAGGCCATTTAAAGGAGGGTTTGTTTGGATCACAAATTGAGGGTACAGTCAATCATGCTAAGAAAGATAAGGCAGCATGAGACAGATGTTCCCACCATGTCCACAGGAAAAAGAGATGAATGCTGATACACAGTGAGAATTCTTCTTCAAGCTGGGACCTAAGGCGCCAAACGGTTCCATCAATGTTGTGGTTATGCCCAGATTAGTTAGAACTGTCTGGAAACACATTCACAAACACCACCAGAGATGTGTTTCCATAGTGATTATATATACCTTCAAGTTGATGATGGAGATGATCACAATAAATAAGTTAAACTAATACATATGGAATAAGTATTTATTATGTTATGGAATTCAGTTTTTAAAACATTTTCTATGTTAAAATAAACTAGAATATACTCATGAAGTGTCTGTCACTTCTAAGGAAGTTAAATCAAGAAACACCAATTGTTAGCTTAGGGAGGTCCTGTTTACATAAATTATTATATTTATATATATAATATATTAATCTATAAACTTGCTCACATCACGCTGGGAAGTGGTGGCACACGCTTTTAATCCCAACACTCAGAGGCAGAGGCAGGCAGATCTCTGTGAGTTTGAGGCCAGTCTGGGCTACAGAGCGAGTTCCAAGAATGGTGCAAAGCCACACAGAGAAACCCTGTCTCAAAAAAACAAAAACAAAAACAAAAACAAAAAACCCTGCATACATCTTAGGTTTTCTTCTCCCCCAGAAATAATAATGAAAAAATAAAATAAAAAATCCTAATATATAGGGCATATATTTGATTATATGTGTGTTCAAACTTCTGTTTGAAAAACAATTCTGTGGCAAAATTAAAGGACATTAGCCGTTTTCAAGGTATTTGAGAATAGTTTCTGAAAGTTTCTGAAAGACGGTGTTATAAAAGACGAGTATACATAATGATGTTGGCTACAATGGAAAGAAAATCATAGGTAGTTGTTTTTTTTTCTAGAAATCGAGCATTACCGAATTAGTGCAAACCAGAGTTGAGCCTAATATATGAAACTCTCTCTTCCTGGTAGTCCTGATCTGCCTTATAAAAATTTACAAGCTATGTTAATTTGAATTCTGAATTGGTTTGCTTCGTATCTCCAGCTGTCTTGTGAGAGGCACCTTCATAATTCAGAGCAGGGATCTTCCTCCAATAAAGCCTCATGCTGTGCACTTGGTTCCACCTGATATATTCATATCACTCCATGTATGCAATGGGCACTTTATGTAAATGATTCTCGACCTTCCTAATGCTGCAGCCCTTTAATACAGTTCCTCACGTTGTGGTGACCCCCAACCATAAAGTTATTCTGTTGCCATCTCATGACTGAATTTTGCTACTGTTATGAATCAAAATGTAAATATCTCATATACAGGATATCTGATATGTGACCCTCAAGGAGGTCACACACATAGGTTGAGAATTGTTGCTTCACGCCTTCCTGCTACTAGGAGCCATACCTCCTCTTATTCGAGGTACTGCTGTCCCTTAGATACATCTTTAATGTAGTGTCTCCTCCCAGTGGCTCTCTAAATTACAATTCTTTTCATCAAGATTGACTTCCATGTTATTAAATAAATTTCCGGAAGGAGAAAACCCATACTCTAGTGAACTTATCATTTATCAACTCACCTAAAATGCCAAAGATATAATGCTTCATCAAGACTAGAGCTGGGCCATGGTGGTGCACGCCTTTAATGCCAGCACTCAGGAAGCAGAAACAGGTGAATCTCTGTGAGTTCGAGGCCAGCCTAGTCTACAGAGCAAGATTGAGGACAGGCACCAAAACTACACAGAAAAACCCTACCTCGCAAAACAAAAACAAACAAACAAATAAACAAACAAAAAAAGACGGACTCTTAGGCACACCTGAAATCCTAACACTCAAGAAGCTGAGGCAGAAAAGCAGCAAATTTAAGGCAAGCTTTGGTGGTGCAGTAAATTAGAGATCTGTCTGAGCCAATAGTGAGGCTGAATTTCAAAGAGCTAAGACCAAACAGTAACTACAACAAACATGTACAATTATGCAAATGAGCAAAAATGATGATTTTTGTTTTGTTTGTTTGTTTGATGTCTTAAGTTTGTTAGCCTTTTCAATTCTTTTAAGAAAACAAGCTGTCATAGGGTTTAAATTATCAACACCTGATTAGCTTTATATTTGCATTTTAAAGTCTTTTCATTACCACTCTGGCAAAATAAGTGGTTGCTAATTACGGTGACCTGAGGTCTGATTTTGATAAAATATTCTGGCTCTTTTGTCATCTTTTACAGGCTTCTGTGCAGTCAATACTCTATATTTTGTTGACTTACGTGACTTTTCTGATTTTTCTATTGGAAAATCTCAAAGGACATGTCTGCCACCTAATACATCTATGTATAATAACCAGGTTTATTCAAAAAGCTGGATGATGCAAAAAAACACCACCAAGTATCCAAGGGTCTCAAATGTTCTTTATATAGTACTTATTTGGTGTATGGCTCTAAAATCACATAAAATTCTAATGGACATCCTGGTTATTCATGACTATTACTTCAAAGCATAATAGAGATTGAAAGAAAATTTCTCTATCACCATCAAAATTTTCATGAGAGTATTGACAACAGACATTCTACGTCTCTATGATCCACAGCTTTGATGCTTCTCTACAAGCATTTGAAATCAAAGTCATAAAAATGGTCTCATAAACATAGCTATCATATCCTTGCATATCCTTAAAATTAATACCTTCATGAAAATGGCAGTTTGTTAGAACTACCTCTATACAGTGTTTCACACAAAGAACTAGTGGCCCACCATAATCTCCTAGAAAGGACATTTGCATGAGCATTTTCTCCAGCCTTACTAAAAGAGCTCCTCAGGTTCTTCACACCAGCAACAAGGCTGCCAACCTTAAAGGCAGTGGCTGCAGAACTCTCACATCATCTCTGACTGGGCCAGCATTTCTACACATGATTAAAAAGAAAGTTCACCCACTGTGAAGTAGAGAGCAACCAACTGCTATCACTGGAAAGATAATGCTGTAATTGTTATTTCCTAACTCTCTCTTACAGAAGTGAACTTAAGTGATTGCTGGGTTTATCAACCAAATCCCTGATCTGTCCATGATACAAGGTAAGAGATGGCTCACTAGTGTTTAACATTTAACACTGTGTACAGATGTAGCACCTGTTAGACCCACAGTCAAGCTCAGATTTCTTGCTTGATGTTCACACTTCTCTAAATATACCAAGTGACATTCAAGCCAGACTAGAATTTTGAGACAAAAAAACTTAATGGTTTGAAAAATAAATAAATCAATAATTAAATTCTGGAGATAGTGAGTTGGCTCAGAGGCTAAGAACATTTTTTTTTTGTTCTTGTAGAAGCCCCAACTTCAATGTCCAGCATTCATATGGCAGTTTACAACTAAGTATAACTCCTGTGACAGTGGATCCAATGCCCTCTTCAAATTTCTGGACACTGGGCAAATGTGTGATATACACACACGCAGAGAAAATATTCATACACATGAAATAATAAAATGAATAAATCTAAAAGAAAATAAATCCTTTTACTGTTGATGATTCCCCAAAATCTATTAGCTCTATGGTAGAACACCGAATCCTTTCTAACAAACCTACAGTACGTATTTTTAATGAATGAGATACTCCATATGAGATCTTGTTGCATCTGATAGAGTACATGTGAGGGTGGGATTAGGTTATTAACCACACCAAGCTGAATCTTATGTCACAATACAATGAAAACGTGTTTTGATGGCTTGATGATATGTGTGAACTCAACGTAAAGGAGATACTTGAAAGTTAGCTAATTCTAATTTAATGTAGACCATCATGTCAAAGATAGTCTACAAGTAGTATCAGTGCAGCAGGATGAGTTAATGCTTTCTTCCTCAGATTTGGGTTAGTTCCTTAAAAACAATGCTCATAAATTAATCTCCAGTAACCCAATGTATAGCTGACTCTGTTTCTAAGTAATTGGAGCTGAAGAAATGTCCCTAAATTCTGTTGCTAACATATCATTCTGAAGAATAGACCTGTTCTAGATTCTATATTGGCTAAGCAAGTAGATAATTATGATTATATATATATATATATATATATATATATATATAGAGAGAGAGAGAGAGAGAGAGAGAAAGAGAGAGAGAGAGATGTAGTTATCACAGACACAAATGCACACACACACACACACACACACACACACACACGCACACAGCTGTGTTTTTCAATGATACAGCCTCAACACATCCATATTTTTCTAGTCTATTCACTTGATTACATCAATGTAGAGTGAGTTTAGAGCTAATTTTCTCAGTGAATCTGTCTCATTATTACTGACCACTCTGTACATTGCAATAATGTTTAATGTCTGACATCTGTGGGGTCATGTCTCACAATGATATCAATATGGCCTAGAAAACAAAGCTCAATACAACTTCACACGGATTCTTCTTTAAAAGTGTTTTTCTGTCTGGCATATGTTTTGGCTCCAATGGGCTTCAGATCTCTTAAATGGGCTCTTCCAGAGCCCCTATGATAGGGGAATAGAGCATCTACCAAGAAAGGTCAATGATGGGATTGCGTTGAAGAACCTAAAGACCTAACTTCATATATGTTTCAATGACATTTTGCAAAATAGGTATTCATCAAAGAATTATTAAGAAATTGAGCTATACATGAAATATTCTTATATTCACCAAAAATAAATTTGAAGGGCTGTGGGGAGAAGAAGTGTAAAACGCAATACTTGTTCCAGGAAACTGCCTTGCTAGGGCAGCCCAGCAAAATATTCTTCCTTATCTCAAAGGATGTGGTTTGTCTTCATTGCAACTGTCAGCTGATCTGCCAACTAAGACTAGCTTTGCTTAGTAACTCTAGCCACTTGCCAATAGGAGCTTGTTGCTCCTTCAACCATTAAAAATGTTGACTATAGGGATACATTTTTATGAAAATATCTCTTGACTCCCAAAGCCTGAACTTTTGGCAGACCTCACAGGGAAGTTAATAATACCCTTGGATATCTTTTAAGACAATGTATTTAAGCTGTTATCCTACTGTGTATTTAACCTGCTTAACTTTAACTTGCTTTTAAGAGAACAATATAAGCAAACATACTTGTCTTGAACATCCCATGTTATCATCCTTTACAACCTAAGCTAATTCATAACTTCAATCTTAAATTATATATTCTTCTGTGCCCGTGACTTAGAAAAATGAAGTTTGCTGTGGTAATTATTTTCTGAAAGCCACCAACAGGTTGGGCAAACTTAAAACAAACATGCACCATGAATGCTGCAAATAACTTAGATACAGCTTGGCAATATTGGTTTCAGTACTGAGTGCTTCTGGGTCAGTTGGGTCAGAGAAGTGACTCCTTCCTTGTAATTCTCTTCCTCATTCCTTCACATGTTATGTTTTGCATGCTTTTCAAAAGCCACGGAACTAAAAACTTCGTGAGGGACAGACATCAGACACAGACACAAACACAAACACAAACACACAAGACAAACTACAGACAGGCCAATAACCACAAACTACAGATAAGCAGAAGACACAGGAAGAGCACTGGAGAATTCAAATTTTGGCTTTCTTTTGGTCAAATTAATCTAAGAGGAATCTTTGTTGTTGTTTTCCTTAAGGTGACAGCAATACATTCCAGTGTGTCTGGGGTTATCTTTATTGGTTAACCAAAGTAGCTAAGAAACTTTTTATACATTTTATAGATTTCTTTGTTTTAATAAAAATTTAAACCATTGATTTTGTTTCTTACCATGTTCAGAGGCCACCAAAAAAGAAAAAAAAGCTTGTGTATGTATGTGTGTCCTGGATTACAAACCTTAGTCTTTACTCCAAAATGAAAATCTCCTTTACTGGAGAAGTGCCTGTTTTTTATTTGACACTGAGAGATTTTTAAATGCTGAAGTTGAAGGAGGAAATGTGTGTGGGACTGTGTAAGGTATGGTGCCAACATGTACAAGTGTGTCAGGGGAGGTTCCTGGCTGTGTATATGAACATGGAGGGCTGTGTTGAGGCATGAGGATGAAAGAGTGATAGTAAAACTCTCTGTAACACTCTGATAATGCTTTTTCTAAAATTATTGAAAATAATATTTTTGAAAAAAAATTATTGAAAGAAATTTTTCTGTAAACTTTCTTTACAGATGACCAACCATCTAAGGAAGTTGAATTTTAATTAGAAGATTGCCTCAAAAATGTGACCCATGCTACCTGTCTCCTGCTTGGCATAAAGACCATGGCCACTCTCTTCTATGTGCTGTCCAAATGAAAACTAATAAGTGCATAAACCCAATCAAATGAGGCATAATTGGCAAGGTGAATATTTGATCTGAGAGAAAAGAAACAGTCTGTTAGGATACTCATTCTGAAAAGTGTGTGCATTCTGTCTGAAATTTTGAGGACAAATGTCTTCAGCACGAAAACTAGATTTTACATTGTGGAGAGTCAAACAGACAGCGGGGACAAACTGCCTTGAAGCTGTAAGCATCTCATCAGTGTGCTTCACATACACCTGCAACAAGCATTAATATTCAAGGAAACACGTGGCTTTTATCACACTTTCTCTTTGTTTTCCTTTCCCCCCAAATCCTCGCAATTGTGAGGAAGGAAGGAGACACTGCTTGATCTAAAGTACAGCCATAAGTTGAAAGCATATATCACTTAGAGAGCATGCGATAACAGCATCAATTATTTACAGCATAAAATATAAGGTATCAATATTTTATTTCATGTCAGGAAACACATGGCACATAAAAAGGCAGATGTTAAAGTGAGCTCCATAGGTGCTTGAAGATGGTGTACAGGATACTCAGTGCAAAATGGTAAATATAGCCTGCTTTTAACACATGCTTTGCCGAGGTCAGAAGAGTTGATCTAATACCACAAAAACATTGTTTTGAAATGATTCAAAGCTGAATTTGTTAGTAAATACACTCAGTCTATATCTTAGCTCCATTTGGGACAATGTTCTGTGCAGAACCATGAAGCTGAAGGCCCCAGTATAAAGAAACTAGTGGGAATGGAGACAGACCAAAGAATCTTTGTTCCAGACTAGACAGAAATGTAAGTGCAGGGGCAGTCCTCTTAGCCTATTTGTATTTTGCAGCTCTAGCCTCTTAGAAAGCAGAGAAAATATTTGTGAGTAATTACATGTGTCAAAAATGTAGTTCATCAACAGAAACAAAAACATTTAAATTTTGTGATTACAAATGATATTAAATCAATTCAAATGCTATTTCACATGTGGTCACATAGCTTAAATTTGCAGTTTTATGTATCTTTAGTTATATAAGAGATTTGAAACAAATATCATATAAAGCACTAGAAATGTTGCAGATAGAATAAATGCCCCCTTTGTACATCTTTACATACTTAAGTAATACAATACATATATAGGCATACATATAATGCTTGTTATTTTGCATAATATATACAAATATACATTATATGTTTCTCTTATGGTACAATTTGTTTCATTTTGGCTGATTTGTATATAATTTTGGTAGCAATCTACATTCAAGTGCATTGAGATTTGAAGTATTTCTGGTAAGCTCATGGAGTTATGATCTATATTTTATAAATCTATTCATTAATAGATAAATTATAGCACATTTAAACTCTTTAATAGAAATATAAGATGGTGGCTTATCCAATTGCAATTCTATTATCATTGCATGAGAAAAATACATGTATTTCATCAACTAGCCATGATTACTCATTTTTTAAAGTCAATGTATTTTTGGTTGCTTCATAATATTTTTTCTGATTAATATTTAGGTTAAGCATGTTTTATTACTATTTATAGTTTATATTTTTTAGTTTTCAAAAACCATGTATAAAATGTGGAATTTTTGTCAAGAAATTTCAAATATACTTGAAGATTTTCTGCACATTTATTAGATAATTTAATACATCCTAGTGTATAAATTATTCTATATTTTATTTTTACATTACAGTGTTTATGAGGTTATTTTTCCAATAAATGAAGCCAATGTTAATGCAAGTATTTTTTCAATTTGTTTCTTTACTAATTTTACCTTTTTTTGAGTCATTTTGAAGATGATTTCCTTATACTAGTAAAACCATTTTCTCATAATTTTTAAAGCTTTTTAAAGTTATTCTTTAAGACTATGTTCTTTCACCCATTTAATGTAGATGAATTGTTAAATGGTCTTATTAATAAAAAACTTGGAGACACAAATTGGGGTTAAATCCTGAGAGAGATCAGAGGAATAACTCCCAGAATAACTACTCCAGCCCCTGTTCCACTGTTCCACTGCACACCAGAAGCCATCACCACTGCCTGTTCAGCTGCTTTTGAAGGAAGGGGCATTTACCTTTCCAGATTGCAAAGCCACTTCAGGGATGGTTCCATATTGCCCTGGCCTCAGAGTATGCCTGTTGCCAAAGCTGCAACCACACTTGTCTTGGTAAGGATCAGCAGTTTTTGTGTTTGTTTTGTTTTGGTTTTTTTTCCCCTGCTTGTAAAAGCAAGGAGCCTTTATTTTTAAGCTCCAGGGCTTGTTCTGTCTGTCCCACACAGTGGTGAGAGTAGAGAGCCCTGAGCTCAGGCAGGGTAGGGTTTTTATTACAGCAGAGGTTGGGGTGAGGTGATTTCCAGGGTTCAGGACCCTGATAGGCTGATAATTGTCTAGGGGTATCTGTAAAATAAAAATACGAAATCCAAAAATAGGTGTGTTAGACTCAATGACATCTGGCCACCTTATCTAATGATTAGAATGTTTGGGATGTTAGGTACTTTACCCTGGCATGGCTAGGACCAAGGCAGGGCAGCCTTAGCTGCTGGCTCTGCCCACCTCAGCTTCCCAACACTGCAGTGGTAAGTTTACTGCCAGCTCTGGGGGAGCCATGCTCCCCACTGACTCTGGGAAGCAGTAGACCCATGCCTCTATCCAGCAGCCTATAGTCCAGAAAACTTTCTCTCTCTCTCTCTCTCTCTCTCTCTCTCTCTCTCTCTCTCTCTCTCTCTCTCTCTCTCTTCTGTACTAGCAATAGCTAAGTCTACCATGCAGCCTGCTGCATGACTTGGAGACACCTCTGTGTACCATAACAGGAATCCACCAAGCACACACACTGGGAACCAGCCACAGCCAGGGGATATGTCACTGTACCACAGCCTGCCATGAGCAACATGAACTAGGAAGGTGCTTTTAGCTACACTTATAATCTCTTCTTAAGCTTTCTCAGGTTTTAAGTGGAAACCTGCTGTGGGATGGTCTGTATGGCAAATGTGTTGCTCTGATTGGTCAATAAATAAAATACTGATTGGCCATTGGCTAGGCAGGAAGTATAGGCAGGACAAGGGGGGAGGAGGAGAATAAAGCTGGGAAGTGGAAGGCTGAGTCAGAGAGACACTGCCAGCCACCGTGATGACAAACAGCATGTGAAGATGCCGGTAAGCCACGAGCCATGTGGCAAGGTATAGATTAATAGAAATGGATTAATTTAAGCTATAAGAACAGTTAGAAAGAAGCCTGCCACGGCCATACAGTTTGTAAGCAATATAAGTCTCTGTGTTTACTTGGTCGGGTCTGAGTGGCTGTGGGATTGGCAGGTGAGAGAGATTTGTCCTGACTGTGGGCCAGGCAGGAAAACTCTATCTATAAAAACCCTTCCCCCATGTTGGGTGCCATGGGCGGGACACAGGAAAACTTCTGGCTACAAATGGCACCCAGACGTGGTGGCTATCACAAAGGGAACAAATGACAATATTATGAAGCAAAGATGTAAGAAAACTTACAACCGTTTCCAGTCTTGGTAGGAATGCATACTGATGCTGTCAGTATAGAGCATTCTCCCAACACTCTTAGACATACTCAGTATTGTATTCTATTACAGAGATACAAGTTTATTCAATTGATTGCTGCTGTATTCAAAACAGTTAGGAAATAAAACCAATCCAGATTTCTATTAGTTGATAAATGTACAATGAAATTGTGGTACATACATACAATGAAATTCATATATGAAGGAAAATGAAATTATGACGTTGGTAAGAAATCTATGGAACTGGACAATAATAACATACTGAGTGAGGTACCCCCCAAAAGAACCCATTGCTTGTTCCTCTTTTAAATAGACCCTAGTTTCAAATTTTCTGATTGTAATTAACTTAGTATGCTATAGAGACTAGAACACTGTAAAGTTGTTATTAAATAAAGGGAAATTATTAAGGGACAGGAGACAGTAGAACACATTTGATATGAAAGTGGATCGGCTGACTACTGGTGACAGGAGGGTTTAAGCAAAGATGGAAATTAGGGGAAATGGCAAAATCAGAGGGTGGGGAAGGCTTACAAAAATTAACAATGCTCCGGGTGGTGGTGGCGCATGCCTTTAATCCCAGAACTCAGGAGGCAGAGCCAGGCGGATCTCTCTGAGTTCAAGGCCAGCCTGGGCGGCTACATAGTGAGTTCCAGAAAAGGTACAATGCTACAGAGAAACCCTATCTCGAAAAACAAAACAAAACAAAACAAAAAACAAGAAATAACAATGCATGAAAATAGCAAACAGAAACCTAATATTTTATAAGATATTTAAAAATAAAATAAAAATAGATTTTGAAGGAGGTTACCATAAATAAGTGGTCATAGGTAATTCAACAGAATTTCCAAAGCCATGTGTCAGCTCCTGACTTAAGAGTCATTTCTCAAGGAGGTAGTAGAAACTCTGAAAACAATGTAGACTGTTACCATTACTCTTGACTGCTCACAACATATAACTGGTAAAAACCTAATGTTGAAGAAACAACAGACTTGTATTGAAGGACATTTAGCAAGAAATCTGGAACTGAATAGATGTTCCTTCTGGCTGGCTAGCTTTCATGGTCTTTGAAGTTGCTGTCAAAGCTTTTATGGAAGAAAAGAGTCATCAATTATAATACCCATTTATGAACATTAGGAGCTCTAATACAAAGCCCTAATACAAACTTGTGAGCCAGGCAAGATGTGCTCATAAGTGCAATAGTGACAAGATTTTTTGGGGGGATACCAACTTTTTCCTGTTCTTATTTGAAGCTTACTCCATAGGAGACAATTCATGCCCAATATTGTAAACCTCATCAAAATCTCATGGCTAGGGGAATTCTAGATCTTTAGAGGAACATACATTTTTGTTCTTCTAAATGGACAATGAGTCAAACTGTTTTTTAAATATTTGTGTTTGTAAACATAGATTAACATTGCTCTAAACCTTGGACAAAGAAGCTCTTCTTGCAGTGGACAGGGTTAAGGCACAGATTCAGACCTGGTAAAGGTGCAGAGATAATTGACCATGAAGCATGGAATCCTAAACTCAACATCTGTATCACCTCCCTCCATGGATCAAGGAACACTGGAAAAGAGGAGAAAAAAATCTAAGACCCAGAATAGGAGAAGGCATGTTATGAAATGCTGTCTTCTATCCACAGATGGAAATTAGAGGATATAACCATAACATGGCTGTTGTACATACCAACCTACATCAAGGCCAGGTCCATCATTATTCCACCTTTTATAGGTAAAGTGCTCATGAGACCCCACTCTGCCCTGAAAAGCTTTAAGCACCTAATAGTTATTGGAGGAAGGGAAATCACATTTCTTGCTGTCATAGCCACTGGTATATTGCACTTGCTCATGTAAGTAAACACAGCCATTTATGCTTATGCAACCAAATTAAATTCCATAGAGCACAAACACAAAAATTAAAATAAAAACATTCAAAAAGGAGAACTTTTGGAGAAGAATAGGTTCAATGGGAGGGGGATAACAGAGGGTAATGAGGAGTAATATAATCAAAGTCCAGTGTGTGTGTGTGTGTGTGTGTGTGTGTGTGTGTGTGTGTGTGTGTGTATTGTGTTGTGTGTGTGAAATTTTGAAAAAATAAATGTGTATGAAATCCTCAAAAGTAAATAAAAACATGCCAAAAAGACAGCAGAGTGATTTGCGTTTCCACACATTATTTACCATGTCTACTTCTCATCAGTAGTTCCTGTAGATTTGAATCAGCCTCCGGTGTCCTTTTCCTCCCTCCTAAACATGTCCTTAAATTACTTATCCTAGTGAATATTAAAAGGGAGGCAGGTTTTTCACAACTGGTATTTATCTGTAAATGTCATCATTGAACCTTCATATTTTTAAAAGAGTTTCTCTAAAATATTTTGGAATGAACACTTTTTCCAGATTTGCAGAGGTGCTTCCTTTTCTGACTCCCCCCCCATCATTTCCAGTGAGAAGTCAGCTGCCCCTTGTGCCACTGATCTCCTCTCAAGGCTTTCTATTTAACCTCAGGTTGTCTATAGGGTGACTATGACGCAGGTCTGTGTGGTTCTCTGTGTCAGTATCTGTGATATTTGCTTTGTTTCTTGGATCTGAAGGTTGTTTCTTTTCTTAATTTTTACACTTCTTTTTTCCTTCTTCTATTGTTGAAGTTGAATTGAATTCGATGTAAATTTGATTATTGATATGGACATTTAAGTCTTAAGATTTGTTCCCATCCCTCATTTTACTGTCTGTTCTTATGACTGTACTATGTCAGTTTTACCTTTACCTTGAACAAGGAAATATCCAACGAGTGTATAACTTCTATTACTGAGTTTTTGGCCAGTATTTTTTTTTTCAGAGCTGAGGACTGAATCCAGGGCCTTGTGCTTGTTAGGCAAGCACTTTACGACTGAATTAAATCCCCAACCCAACTTCAGCTCCCTATTTTCTACTTGGTATTTATTTATTTACAGTATCTACAACTAATAATATATTTGATTCCCTATCTCTTCATTAATTTTAAATATATTTATTTAATATATTTTATATATTTAAAATATATGTATTAATTCTCTTATAGCTTAGAACTCATCATCTGAGTTTCTTGGTCATTTCTGAATTAGTGTGAACATATTGCAGACTTTTGTTTGTTATTATTGTTTTCTTTGGTTATATGATTGTTTTATATTAATTCTTATGTCTTAATTGTTCATAGAATATGTCAAAGATATATCATATCACCTACCTTCTGAATTTCTGTATGCTCTACAGAAGTCAATCCTCTTTTCATTCAACAAGCAGTTTGGTTTTGCAAAACATAAGTATAAATTCTCCTTCAACCCCCATTTATGATTGGCATCAGCTCAAATCTCAATTTAATTATTTCATTTTCACCTTTTGTTTTTTAACTGAGTGCCTTGGCATCTCCTAATAACTTCATGGCTAGTTTAGAGATATTGTGTAGCCATCTTCTCTGAACTGAACTATTGCTTCTTGGAGAAAGAACTCCTGAACATTGACAGGCTCACATAATCTGAAAATAAGAAGAATCATAAGGCCCTTTACCTAGATTATATGAACAGTAACGACTGCAGGAAAGAGGAGACACTCTTGCTTGGTGAGCTGTCTGAAAATTGTGTAGCAAGCTCCAGGAATGAACATTTATCAGTTGTTCATCAGTTGCCATCAATGCTGGGGAGAGATTTTCAGTAACACAGCTGCCCATGAGCTACCCACGTCCCTTCAGCAACCCACTCATCCACCCTGATGTAAGTACTGCTAAGAAATGTAGTGCTTCACCACCCTACACTTGGATAGGATCATATTCTTGATTTGCCCTCAGAATCCCATGTGAGGTTAATAGTAGTGTATTATAGCTGGAGTGTTCTCCGGTCCCGCCCAGACCTACAGCCGCTCAGACACAAACACACAGAGGCTTATATTATTTTCAAACTGTATAACTTAATGGCTCAGGCTTCTTGCTAGCTAGCTCTTACATCTTAAATTAACCCATTTCTATAAATCTGTACTTTGCCACATGGGTTGTGGCTTACTGGTACTTTACATCTTGCTACTCTTGGCAGGGGCTAGCAGTGTCTCCTCAGCACTGCCTTTCTCTTTCCTCTCTCTCTAGTTGGAATGTAACTTCTGACTACAATGTATCCATGTATTCCCATGAAAAGTCACAATATAAAGGGCAAGAATATACATCCTATTATTCATGCTGATCTCCCCTAAGGCTCCTTTGAATTTTTACATCTAAATTTTCCTGTAGTCTTCCTGTCCCTAATTCTTGCTTTGATACCTCAAACAAGCAAAACAATAACTCTTCACTTCCCAAAGAGCTTGTGCAGTTTGAAGGAAAAAAAAAAAAGCCAAAAACCTTCATTCCTATAATCCACAATATGTAAAGTATTTGATGGTAGGTCAATAATTTGCTTCAATTGTTCTTCAGTCATTTTCAAAAGATTTTGCTGTATTCATATTTTGTGCATTTTTATAAGAGATACTAGTAGGAGAGGTAATTTCAGCAAACTATTCTACAGTTCCTGAAACAGGAACTATATTAGGTTATTTTAAATTCTCCATTTTATTCATTGATAAATATTTCCTCTCCAAGTATCTGCTAATCTTTTTGTTTTACTTCTTATAGGCTTTCTTTGAATTTGTTTTTAAATTACAGCACCGAATTGATATTTATTCCTATTTAAAATTATATTGTTCCTACTTTTAGAGGCAGTCTCGGCTATAATATTTCTGAAGATAACATTATTTTGTAGATTTTATTCTATATTACATATAATTTTTTCACATCAGTGGAAGCATGGAATGGAAGGGCTGAGGATTTGATCTGAGACTATATTTTATGTTTAGCTCCAAAAGGCCATGGAAATTTGGGAACATTGCTGTATGAGTCAGAGCCCAACCAAAGAAAATTAAATATTAGCCTAGATTAATATAGATGTGCTTTATACACAGAGTTTTATTTGCTTGTGATGAAAGAGGCTGAAAGATCAAGCTACAGAAAATGAGGGAGCCAGAGTAGGAGTAGGAATGAGGGACAAAGGGAACAGAAATCATGATCTGAGTCCATGCAATAGCCTATAAACTGAAAGGAAAATAGGCAGACCTGCTTAAAGATGAACCAGACTGAGGACACTTGTCTGTCTCATAGTAGATTGAAGTAGCTGCTAGACACATAACTTAGACAAAAAGAGGCATGATAAAGAATCCTTGCTTTTCTTTTCTCTTGCCTCTCAACATGTCTCTAGTACCTCTAGGACTGATGCAACTACTTAAAAACTGGGATAGGATTTTAGAGACCAAAACTGCCTTTAGGTTTGGATTCCGGGAAAGAGACATAGACAAGTCACACTCACTAAAACCTGTGGCTGCTTCGTCTGTCTGTAAAGTACTTCCCTTCTCCACATATCTTGTTGAGACATCATTGTCATGACTATTTAATATAGAGCATGGATACTGGAACTACAAGAATCATATTCTAGCTAAGAACTTTCTGGAAATGAATGGAAATAAATCAGGAGTAGAACCAATAGCCTAGAGAAAAATTTAAATTCTATCATTGTAGCTGCAGCAGTGTCCAGACGATAATAAATAATTATCAAAACCTGGTTCCAAGAGCCCTAAATCCTACATACTTACGTGGGAGGAGGTTTTCTGATAAAGAATAAGGCACTACCATTGCTCCTCCTATAAGAAGCAAATAAAATGACCTGTCAGCCACATGGACTGGCCAAAGGTCCTCAGTAAAAGCTGCTTGTCACAGAGATACTGAATTAGTAGAAAGCCTGCAGATCAGAACAATGGTTACTTGTATGTGCTCATCCATTGAGGGTCTATTTTGCTTTATGCCCAAAGAAACTCTGCTCATTTTTGACTCTTTTCTCTGTGTGTCTTGACTGGATTCTTTTGATGAAGATCACAGGACTGGAGAGATTTAGGGAGTACAACCAGACAATAATTCTCCTACAAATTTACTGATTGAGTTGAAAACATATATTTGGATTAAAAAAATGCACATGAATGTTTATAGCTGTTTTAGTCACACTTGTAAAATTAGAAACAACTATGACCTCAGCCTTTCAAGTTCTGAGTATAAAAGCTATAGTATAACTATATGATGGACTGGCATTTGACAATGCCTCAAATACATTGTCTACCAATGAAAAGATGTGGAGGAAACATAAAAGACTTATTGCTAAATGGAAGAAATGACTCTGGAGAGACAGATCTTGTATGCTTCTAACTATACAACATCTGGAGAGAAACAATGTTCAAAACCAGGAAAGAGGAGAGATAAGCCAGCCTAGCTGAGGGTCCCAAAGGACCCACCCCACCCTCAACTAAGTGAAATCTGGAAAGGTAAACCCAACAACTAAATCATCTTGCTGAGCCCAGCAATAACCACTGGTCTGCAAGTAAATACTACGACTGTGGGATGATTAAGATCCAGGAAGGTTTCTTTCAAAGAACTAGGTCATAATAAATTGGTTCATCGAGTTTTGACCACAGATATTCTACCAAATTGTGACCCCTGAAAACTATGATTCTTAGTACTCAGTTTGACTTGTGCAGCACGGCACAGAGTAAAAAGAGCTTTCATTCAGTTCTAGAGTTTTATCCAAACTTTTATGGATGCTTACAAAAAAAGTAAATTTGATTTTTTTACCCCATTTTCTTCTGTAAATTAGAAAGAACTCTTTCCTTTTCACAAACAAAACTCTCTCTCTCTCTCTCTCTCTCTCTCTCTCTCTCTCTCTCTCTCTTTCTCTCTCTCTCTCTGTGTGTGTGTGTGTGTGTGTGTGTGTGTGTGTGTGTATGCATCTATGTACATGTGTGCATTCTTTTTAAATTGTACAGTTCAAAGAGCAATCACAGGCCACAGTTGCATCAGCACCAGTGGGATCTGTTTCCAGTGTTACTGTAGCAGAAAGCACCAAGCAGTTCAACTTTAAAACTTAGTGATTTAACTTGGAGTAACAAATCTGTATCTCTATGATATATAGGAAACTAGTTCACTTGTGGTTTTTTGACAAAAAGATCATACTTAAAGACATGAGAAAGTTCTCCTCTATGTAACATTCAGGCAAAGCAAGGCCAGAGGCTTCATTCTTTAGTTTCCCAAATGGCAAAACTGAAAAATAAAAATTTGAGAAGTTTAAGAAGTTATGAATCAATAGACTGTTTAAAAATACAAAACAAAATGAATAAACAAAAACCTGGTAGCAACTGAATTTTATGTTGTCAGAAAAATGTCTAAATGATTTAATTAGTATTGAATATAGTGGTGTAAGTATCAGAAAAACTACAGCTATGTTCAATAGAGTGAATGAAAATAGTTGCATAATTTTCAATCAAGAGCCCAGAAGATTACATACTCCATGAGATCATTTTAAATTCTATTAGAAAAATAATCAAATACCCAAATACACATTTTTTTCTGATATGACAGAAATTAAAATGTAAAGCAACGAGAAACACAAAATTCAGAATTGCCATTACACTGAATAGGAAAAGGGAAGTACAGAAGGAATGTAAACACTACACTAACTTTACATAGAGCATTGCATTATTAACAGAAAATGAAGGCTATGTGGCTCCAGACGCACCAACAAGAGAGAGTTGACAAGAAAAAATATGGTAGTGAGGTGAAGCAGATTTAAGTGTGAGAATCACACTAATGTGCGTCTTCATCAGACTTCAACATGTTGAACAATAGTGGAGGTGAGAAAGGACCTAGGAATTTCTTGACCATGTCATTACAGCCCTTTACATAGCAGCTGGATTCTTGTAATATGTGGAATAACTTGAAAGAATGAGGATACTACTCTCTGCATCCTTGCATTTTTTCTGTTTGTTATTATCCAGATATTTGACTTTTGAGTATCACCAAGCTATTGATTTGATGACTGTTAAATATATAACTCTTTCACTTTTGTTTTTCAAGATGATGAGATTTTTTTTAACATATATTTATTTATTATCTATGTGCATGTGTGCGTGTGTAGAAATCATAGGACAACTTACTGGTGCTCTGTATGCTTTGAAGGTGTTGCTCTGACTGATTGATAAATAAAATGCTGATTGGCCTGTACTCAGGCAGGAATTAGAGCGTAGGGGGGATAAGGAGAGAGGAGAATCCTGGGAAGAGGAGGCCTGGGTCAGGAGATGCTGCCAGCCGCCACCATGAGAAGCATGATGTAAAGTACTGGTAAGCCACAAGCCATGTGGCAAGGTATAGTTTTATAGAAATGGGTTAATTTAAGATATAGGAACTAGACAGCAAGAAGCCTGAGCCATTAGGCCAAACAGTTTAAATAATATAAGCATCTGTGTGTTTATTTGAGTCTGAGTGGCTGTGGGTCTGGGCAGGACTGGAGAAAACTCCAGCTACATGCTGGAGTTGGCTCTCTACTCTCACCATATTAGTCTCAGGGACTGAACTTAGGTCCTCAGGATTGGAAGTAAGTGTCTGCTCAATGAGACATCTTGCTGTCCCTTTTTTAGCCCTTTACACATTACTGAGACTATAGGCATATGCTATCATTTCTGATGAAAGAGCTAAGCTCTATTAAACAGGGTCTTAGTATGCACTGACTCTTTGAATCTTTCCAAATATATCTTTACATTTTACAAAGGCAAAACGATGTTCAGAGACTAAAGTCCACATTTCTATTGTTTAGAAGTAGCCTTTTCACTAATGCTTGAACTACAGCTGCTTAATCAACATTGGATAAACACACAAAGAAACAGAGAATCTAGTGAGTGCTAATGGTCATGGACTGATTCTCCTTCAGGAAGACTATACTAATGTTCCCTGAATTCCCCAGGTAAACTCCAAGTCTGAATTTGGGTGTTTTCACTGAGATTCCAACAGTCTTGTATTTAGTTACAGGGGATAACATAATGCCCTGAACACCTTCTGACTGAATGAATCAGGCTATGGATAACTATCCTCTCATGGCACTATTTGAAGCTGCTGTGGTCTTAGTGAAGATTAGTTCTCAGTATCCTATGTGAAAGTACCATTTCCCTCAAAATCCTCATAGATACTGCCCTAGGGGCTCAGATGACCTGAATCAATTAGCTCCCCAAACTTGTACCAGAATATTTCCATTAACGAAAATATCTCCAGTAACCACAGTCTCACCTAGAATAAGTGTTTCTAAGAGCAAATGAGCAGATTAACCACAACATGTGACAGTAAAGGAAATATTAACATATACTGTGTCATTACAAATAGGAGACAATGCACTCTCACAAAATTTCACCTAAAGGAGTGGGTGTGTAAAGTTGAGAAGAAGATATGTGGGGAGTTCTCTGGGAGTGGTTAGAGAGGGACGTGGAGGAAAGGGCTTTGATCTCAACCTATTGTATTAATGGATGAAAGTAAAATAAATCAAATTATTCTTAAAACTATGAAGTATATACTGTGTGCCCTCAGATTATACATACAGGTTGAAAGGGCTACTGTGGTGATATTGTGTTCCCCAAAATATTGTCCACCCTAATAAACTTATCTGGTGTTAGATAACAGAATAGCCACTAGATATAGAGGCCAGAAAATGGTGGTACACATGCCTTTAATCCTAGCATTACAGAGGCAGAGATCTGCCTGGATCTCTGTGAGTTCAAGGCCACACTGGAAACAGCCAGGCATGGTAACAAGAGCCTTTAATCCCAGGAAAAGATGGCAGAAAGCAGAAAGGTATATAAGGCATGAAGACCAGAAACTAGAAGCTTTTGGCCTGTTTAAGCTTTTAGGCTTTTGATTAGTAGTTCAGCTGAGATTTCTTCTGGATGAGGACTCAGAAGCTTCCAGTCTGAGGATACAGGATCAGCTGAGGAATTGGCAAGGTGAGGTGGCTGTGGCTTGTTTTGCTTCTCTGATCTTCCAGCATTCACCCCGATAACTGGCTCCAGGTTTGATTTTATTAATAAGACATTTAAAGATTCATGCTACAGGTTACAGCCTCCATAGAACTGTGTTGTAAAAGGTCATGAATTTCAGTAGATACAGGAAAGCCTGTGAGTAGCTTTCCTTATTGCTATTATACATTTAGAGAAACTACATAGTCTCTTGTAGCCTCAGGTTTCTTGTTCCAGTTGAGAATTTTACAGAAACCAATGGGGATTATGAAATCCAATACCATTAAGTGGATATTTTCCACCATCTACAAAGAAGTTTTGATGTAGCTGTTTGATGCCTAGTAAATGGTGAGAGCCCTACCACAGTTCAAGCATTCTCCTTAGTAGTGGCATTCTCCAGTGAAGATAACAGAGGCTACATAAACTTGCATTTAACAGCCATAAAAGTGCTAAATGCCTGTGTACTTTTCTGTATATGATTAATATGTCTGTATTATATGTACATACATACGTATGAATATGTGTTGCTGGATCCTAATGGTTCCCTCAGGGGAGAGGGTGAGAAGGTGCAGTGTCAACAAAACAGACACTAGGAGTCAGGTGAAAGGCAAACAGCAGACTCTTTACTCAGTAATGGGGAAAGCCTAATATACCCTCCTCCCAGCACCCAGGCTGTCTCCCAATCTGGTGGCATTGTGTGGTTGCCCCTCATTGGCTAGGCATGATTAGGAGCTCTGGGCAGTGCCCCAATCTGATGACATGCATGGTCATCCCTCATTGGCTAGGCACAATCAGGACCTCTGACAGCACCTGTTACTAAGCCCTCAGGCAGACTCCAGGTTGGCTCATAAGGATGTACATTATGTGCATGTCTTAGCAACTGGCTTAAGCCAATTTCCTCAACCCTATGGGCTTGTCCTACTATATAAGTATGTATGTATGTACATATGTATATGTATATAAATATACACAGTAGATAAGATAGCTTAGAGGAAAAGCATGAGTCAGGCAGACATTCAAATTTTGACATTGACTTTTGTGGGGCCTGGTCCTGTTACTTTTCCTAATTCTCTTCAGGGTTGTCTCCCAGGTTAAAGGCACAATTTCAGTGATGGCAAGCACCATCTTAGACATAGGTGCATAGAAAGAATGCTTATCTTTGTCCTGTGTCTATTGCATAAGAAGAAGCAGGATGCCAGTTCAGATCAGTACTCAGGGGTCTTGGTGGCCTGTATCAAGCTGGCCCCATCTAGTGTGGTTGATATATTGTACACCCCAATAAACTTATCTGGGGGTCAGAGACTAACTAGAACAGCCATAATATTAAACATAGAAGTTAGGCAGTGGTAGCACACGCCTTTAATCCTAGCATTACAGAGGCCAAGATCCATCTGGATCTCTGTGAGTTCAAAGCCACACTAGAAACAACCAGGCATGGTGACTCATGCCTTTAATTGAAGTGATGGCAGAAAGCAGAAAGCTATATAAGGCGTGAAGACCAGAAACTAGAAGCTTTTGGCCTGTTTAAGCTTTTAGGCTTTTGAGTAGCAGTTCAGCTGAGGTTCATTCTGAATGAGGACTCAGAGGCTTCCAGTCTAAGGAGACAGGATCAGCTGACGAACTGGCGAGGTGAGGCTGTGGCTTGTTCTGCTTCTCTGATCTTCCAGCATTCACCCCAATAACTGGCCTTGGGTTTGTTTTTATTAATAAGACCTTTTAAGATCCTGCTATAATCTAGTCTCACTATAATCAGTCAGGTGAGCTTGTAATTTTATCCTACTTCTGTACTCAAAGAACACAGATGTGGCTGTAAAGAAGACCCCAGCCAATGAGTCAATTATGCTTTGAAATATTCCTCATTGCCCTCTCCTGCTTTAAGGATGTCCAGTCTTCTACTGTGATCAGATACTTAACTCACAGTTTCCAAATACTGTAGTGGAGCTGTCTGTTTATGTGCACAGATGTTTTAAGCAATGATAATTGATAGCTGAGCATAACTGTTCACACTCATACTGGTAACCCTAGCATTTGGAAAGTTGAAGAAGGATGATCATGAATTCAAGACCAGACTGGACTTATATCATGAGTTGGAGATTGTATTAATACAGTACAGCCCTATTTCACAAAATAAAAATAATAAGGAACAATTAACAATACTGGCACAACAAGAACAGGTCATTATTAGAAAGCTGTTATCAACCCATTGCAAGGATATAAAAATATATTGCTTACTATGCTAGGTATTTATGGTGGTATTTTATTTGTACTGAAATGTGATTTTAATTGTATGTTAATAAATAAAGTTGCCCGGGGTCAGAGCTATTAGAGCCATAGCAAGAGCGTGGCGGTGGTGGTGCACGCTTTTAATCCCAGCACTTGGTAGACAGATATGTAGATCTCTGTGTGTTCAAGGATACAGCCAGCATTGGAGACACACGCCTTTAATCTCAATCCCAACCATAGAAGACCTGGAAGTCACTACAGACAGGCAGTGAGGAGGCAGTCATGTGTTTGGGTTTACAACCAATGAGAAGGCAGAACAGAAAGACTATATAAGACAAACACACAGGAAGTAGGTCCTTTTCAGAGAGCTCTCTTGGCTGAAGCAGGAAGGGTAAGGCTCTTAGCTCTGACCTCTTGGCTTTCTTCTCTGAATCGGTTCTGTATTTCTTATTTAATAAGATGGTTGGTTACATCTACAAAGGTATTAAATGTTAACCATCATAGTGGTAATGATAATACTACCTATCCAAGCTCAAAACATTATAGATGTTCACACATTGCTGTATTTAACAACCTATAATATGTTTAATAGCTCATGAAATATGAATATTTCATATATATGAAAATTTGTAAACTCTTGGTTATTTATTATATAGAGCAACTTACCACCTGTAGTTATTTAAAATGGTTTTAGAACATGATTCAGCAACTTCTATTTTCTTTGATTTCTGTTTTTACCCCAGAGATCCCTTCCTTTCTTCAAATCACATTGCCCTTTTGTGCTACCAATTAGCCAATCTCAATTCCTTAATTCTGATTGACCTAATATGCTGTGATTATTAAAATTCATTATCAACTTGACTAGATATAGAATTACTTAGGAGATATATCCTCGGTGTATCTGAGTGTGTTTCCAGAGAGATGTAGCTGAGCAGGATCTAAAGATACCTCTTACATGTATATCTACTACTATAACACTAATGATTCACTTTTCCTTAGCACTAGCTAAATCAATTATATACATGTACAGTTTTTAATCCATAGAGATACCTGGATCTTTAAAGATGACTTGAAATAATTGCTGTCAGTGCTAGATATTGCCTTAAGCACCTTGGACAGGATGTCAGGTCGTTCTAGCCCTGCTCAAAATCTCCAGTGACAGGGTGTTCATTTCCTTGGGCCATGTTTTGTTTCCTTTTGATGTATTTTCCACTGAAGAGTTCTCCCTCCTATTAGCATGGATTATGTGCCTCTAACCCCTTGCCTTTGATCTTCACTCTTCTCTACATAGGAGGTCTAAATTATCTTACAGACTATTGCCTTCAGGCTCCAGGAGAGCTTTAACATCCACTTGTAGCTGAAATTTTCCTGTGTTCCACCTGGGCCATGGTCAGGACAAATCTCTCACCCATCAGTCCTACAGCCGCTTGGATCCAAGTAAACACACAGAGGCTTATATTAATTAAAACTGTATGGCCTAATAATGGCTTAAGCTTCTTGCTAGCTAGACCTTACATCTTGAATTATCCCATTTCTATAAATCTATACCTTGCCACATGGCCCGTGGCTTACCGGTATCTCTTCATCTTGCTTCTCAAGGGGGCGGCTGACAGCGTCTCCTGACTCAGCCTTCCTCTTCCCATAATTCTCTTCCTTTTTTGTCCTGCCTATACTTCCTGCCTGGCTACTGGCTAATCAGCATTTTATTTATTAACCAATCAGGGCAACACATTCGCAGCATACAGAGAAATATCCACAGCATCCACTCTCTGTAAAAGGCTTCACCAAACACACCTTACCAAGAATTTCTGTTCTCAGGTGTTTTAGATGTGACTTTAGTAACAAATACTATAGTACTGAACAGGAACACAGGCAACAGTTGAAACAATCCTTACCTGGATGGAGAAGGCTATATGCAGGAGTAGACAGATGAAGATATGGCATGCTTTGTGTAACTGTGTTTTGTCTGCTGAGGAAATAAACACAGTATCACAGGAGCAAACAGAAGCAAGCATCTCAGTTCTAAGCACTGGATCCTTTATGAAATGTCCACAAAGATGTCACAAAGGGAGACCTGTCTTTGAGGTATGCACTTTGGTATTTTGGTATTTAGTTAACTTGTAAAGAAAGAAATCCCCAAAATTAGCACCTCATTTACTCCAGGAAGCTCTTTGTTGCCTGAATTAAGAAATTACTTTCCTTTTGGTCCCTCTTCTGTGGATAAGGAAATTAGTTAATATAATCTCTCTCTCTCTCTCTCTCTCTCTCTCTCTCTCTCTCTCTCTTTCTCTCTCTTTCTTGTGTGTGTGTGTGTGTGTGTGTGTGTGTGTGTGTGTGTGTGTGTGTGCTTGTGTAAAAAAGGATGGGGAAGAATGCTAAAGGATATAAATCAGGGGCAAGGGAAGGATGTATGACATACTTTTTCACAATTGAGTTTTCTCCACCATTGGCCAGAGTATTCTATTTATGAATGAGAAAAGTGCCCACGCCCATCTGTTACCTCCACTGTGCATTCAACAATATATATTCCTATGGCTTGATTAAAATCAGCTGAGTACAAAGGCATATTGACATCTGAAATACGCTACATGGCTCATATAATATTTCTTTCCAAAATTATCACACATATTTCCAGTTCACAGGGACTCATCAGAAAAATCAGGTCTTGCTTCTTGCAATGTGCTGGGAAGGGGCAGAAGAGGCCAGCTCTTTTACACCAGGCAAGTTGAAGTTCAAGACTTCTTAGCTGCTGCTATGCTTGGTCATAGCATCCACATCACTGAATTTTTCTGAGCTCCACCCGGAGAATGAAAATTAGCCTGATATGTGCTTAGAACTCCACAGGTGTTGTTTTTGCAACAATATTGAGATCAGGCCTGTGGAAACACAGCGTGACTGAGGAGGTATTCTTAAGATTTCATTTCAGCCACACTCTGTCTTTGGGGAGAATCAAGGTTGGCATATGAGAGAGAGGGTAGGTGAGTTTCAGAATCTGACAAAGTTAAGGCAAATTTGAATTTTAGCAACAACACAGAAGCAAATGAAGGGAACTTTGCCTAGGAAAGGAAGTGACAGTTTCATAGCGGAGCTGTGATTATCCTGTTCTAGTATGATGAGCAGTTTAACAAACAGGAAGAGGAGGAGAAGGAATGCCCTGATGGAGAAAGACAGTGCTATGGAACAGAATCACAGAAGTGTAGCTCACTAGGAAGGGGATGCGCATTGGCATTGGAGAAGGCTAACCACAAAGAGCAAGACATGCCAGAAATAAAATGTAATGGTAGATTAGATTCTAAAGGTGCTAATTTAAATTTAATATTTTGTTTATTTCCAAGAGAGGTTAGTTCACTTACAATCCCCTATGCCATTGACTTATAAGAACAATTCCAAATCTCCATACTACAGCCCCATCACACTAGTCATATTTGAGTGCTACACCCATGCAAATGCCTCTGGTTTCCCCTGATTTTCACATTTCTCTCTCTTAACTTTTCTTCCCAGGGTAATTTTACTTGGGAAACTCAATGTCTGTGGCTTCATAATTCCATATGTGTCAGACAAACCTTCACTATAGCCGTGAGCAGAAATGTAACACCTGCCTTCATAGTTGAGCTGGGAAAGAGCCATCTCTAACCCCAATTCATCTAGCTTTTCTAGTTTAATGCAAATTGAGGAGAGGGGCAATATTCTAGTAGAGTGCAGGGTAACTGCTTATGGGTTTTGTGAAGTCACCTTGTCCCATCAGATGCACACCAAACTTTAGGAGAATTTCTTCCAAAGCTTCTGTTGAATGTAGGTCATTTTTTTTTTCTCAGCGTCTGAGATGGCAGAAAATGAGAAAACTGACTAGGAAACTATATTTGGGTAAATGATTGTTTCATGTTTATCTTAAACTGCTAGAAAAAGTAATGACAAATGGAATCCAATTTCTTGTTTTCTCAAGAGTATCTTATGCATCATATGAATCCCAAATCAACCTTTGTCTTTAATCTGTCTAAGTGGTTCTAATTTAGGAAAAGTGGTCATCCACAGCTATTAACCCAGCATTAAATGCCCTTGCTTGGATCAAAAATTACCCAGAAGCAATTATCACATACCAGAGAATAAAATATGATGGAATTTTGTCTGTCTGTTCTTTTGTTTGGATTTTAAAGTATGTTTACTCATATAGTGAGCTGATATCTTCTCAGTCAATGTTCTACTGTTATGAAGAGACACCATGACCCCAGCAACTCTTATAAAGGAAAGCATTTAATTGGAGCTGACTTACAGTTCAGAGGCTTAGTCCATTGTCATCAGGGCAGGAAGCATGGCATCATGTAGGCAGACATGGTGCTGGAGAGGTAACTGAGAGTTCTACATCTGTATCCACAGGCAGGCAACAGGAAGAGACAGACCTTGGGCCTGGCTTGAGCATGTGAACTCCAACGACTACACTCAGTTACACACTTCCTCCAACAAGGCCAAACTTACTCAACAAGACCACACTTCCTAATCTCTATCAAGTAACACCACTCTCAAATGACCTAACATCCAAATATATGATCATTACTATTCAAAACACCACATTCCAATCCCTGGCCCTCATAGGCTTCTAGCTATATCAACATGCAAAAATGCATTGAGTCCATCTTAAAAAACCTCCATAGTCTGTAACATTTTTAACACTTTAAAAGTCAAAAATCTCTTCTGAGATTCATGGCAATCTCTTAACTATAAACTCCTGTAAATCAAAATAAAAAAGTATGTCACATACCTCCAGCATACAGTGACACAAAATATACATTACTCCAAAATGGCAGTAAGGGAGCATAGTGAGAAAATACCTTTCCTCACCTTGCTCCTTTTCATTATAAATCAGCATACGATTGGCCACTAATAACCAGGTGACACAGTTAATACTAAGCTGTTTTGAAATCTCCTCTGACATTACAGTAATCCCAAACTCTTCAATTACAGACTTTTCAGATAAGGACAAAAGGCAGCCACATTCTTTAGCAAAATAGTACAAGAACTATCTCTAGGCCACTTTATTCTTCTCCTCTGAAAGCTCTCAAGTGAGATTGTCATAATTGACAGTTTTCTCAGCACCATTGTCTTGCTTGCTTCTTCTAATATGGCCCATTAAGGCCCACTTAAAGTATTAAAATGTTTTCCTAATTCAAAGCCCCAAAGTCCACATTCTATTCTACCAACTAGAACCATGGTCGTGCTTGTCACGACCATTCTCTGGTAGCAACTTCTGTTGTTACTACTCCAAAAATACGATACCTCCTAATCCCTATCAATTAGAGCCACTCCCTAATGGCCAAGTAGCCAAATATATGAAACTACGGAAGCTGTTCCTATTCAAACCACCACAACTGGTGGTTCTTTTAAACTGCTTCTTTTAAACACCATTAACATGCACATGATGCTTACCTGCTCAAATTTATTTTACAGTTCACATCATTTTTTATTATTTTGATAAAAAAATAAAACAAGACTATAGAGATAGTGGGTGGTAGTGGCATACAACTTTAATCCCAGCACTTGGGAGGTAGAGCCAGGCGAATCCTTGTGAGTTGGAGGCCAGCCTGGTCTATAGAGTGAGTTCCAGGAGAGCTGGGGCTATACAGAGAAGCCCTGTCTTAAACACACACACACACACAACACACACACACACACACACACACACACACACACACACACACACACAGTCATAGTCACAGAGTAAGAGTAAGATTTATAGAAGTAAGACAATGGGAAAAAGCCCAGAGTGAAAAGGCAGATGGGATAATTTAAGTTAAGGAAAGCTGGCAAGAAACAAGCCAATCTAAGACTGGGCATTATAACTAAGAATAAGTCTCTGTGTGTGATTTATTTGGCAGCTGAGTGATGGGCCCCCCAAAAGAGCAAAAAACAAACAACAGCACAGAAGTGTATGCTAAACACACATTTTTCTTCTACAAGTTAGTTTTGAGCAGCATTTTATCACAACAGCATAAAACCAAACTAGAAGATCATGGAAGAATGAGTCTAGTAAGGTAACAATGCTGGTGACTTTGACAAAAGTCTATATAGTGAAGATTTTGTATCAGGCTTGTTGACTCAAGATACAGTTGGAGACTCTTAACTATTGTATCACCAATTCCAAATAGAACAGAAATAAAGATTGAGATCTAGGCATAGATATAGTTAAAATAAAGTACAGTATGTAATAATTTCATAACTCTCAAGAGCAAAAGAGGTAATGTACAGCATGTTCTATTAAGACAGTAGAAGACAGAGATGTGACTAAACACTAAGCTGAAGTAGTGTATTATCTTAGTGCAATTACATTTGGTTCTAACTTCATTGTTAAAGTAAAAATATTTTGAAACTATTAATTGAAAAAGTCAGGCTTTTACTCTTCTGATTTAAAGAAATAGTTGTTTTACACTAAGTTTTAACATCAGTGTAGGTGAATAGATGTCTGTTTACTACTAGAGGAAACACACATACACACACATTTCTGTTCCACTGGAAGTAATTTTACAAAATATATAGCAATATGAATTTTAAAAAGATCACAAGTCCTAAATACTCATTTCTGCTGGTTACAAGAAATGCCTTTTTGATCACTCTCAGAAATTGGTAGAATGTTTTCCCGGATACTTGATTCAGGATTTAGCCATGCTTACTTTGGCTGAGATAATGCCATGGAAAATGGCACCAATTCTCAGTCTCAGACTGCAAAAACATTGTATGGTCTTTTTTCTCTCTCTTGCTATCTGCCATTCCCATGATAAGAGCTCTCCTGGGATAGCTCACTGCACACAAACGAAGGGTGAGAATTGTAAGGATCTGAGCTGTCCAGCCAACCTTCACAACTATGGTGAGAAGCAGAGCCAGCCAGTTATATGGCTGGTCCAAATGAGCCGAATCCACCACCTTGCACATGTGTAACTGTGATAACAGCAGAATGGCTTAGTATTCAGTGTCAAAATGATGGGCTATTGAATTTAACCCACACACATATTTTATTTGTGTTTATTTTTTAAAAGGACAAACTACATTACAAAATTAAATGTTCCATAAATTGTCTGACCCTTGATTTTCAGGAGGGCATTGTCTTAGTGGATGGATATTAGAAGGCAGGAAAGGAATAACATATCTGAGAACAAAACGTGTAATTACCATGTGTGCATTTGTAGGTGACCTGTATATGTTTACTTCTGATTTCAATTAATCTAATTGATCATACCTAAATCACTTTTCATTTCTGAAACATCTTTTTTAGGCAGGGAAAATGGAAGCTGGGGGTTTCTGTCTAATATCTCTCACAAGGTGTGCTTGGTGATTGGCAGCCTGGAACCCCCTGAACAGTGTTGAAGGACTGGGAGGCATGCTCTCTCCTCTGCTGCTTTGCTCTTTGGGCTCCAAATTCTACTCTAAGGTCTGCTTGGGGGACCCCCTGGCAGTAGGATCAGAATCTATCCCTGGTGCATGAGCAGGCTTTTTAGAACCCCCAACCTATGACGGGACACCTCATGCAGCCTTGAGGCAGGGGGAAGGGCTTGGACTTGCCTCTACTGGATCTGCCTCTCCATGGAAGGCCTTGCCTTCTTGTTGGGAAGAGTGTGGGGGTGGGTTGGGGGGAGAGGCTGGGGGGTGGGAGAAGGGAAGTGGGGGATCTTTGATTGGTGTGTAAAATGAATGAAAAATTTTTCTTAATAAAAAAATTTTGTTTTTTTTTTTGTTTTTTTTTTTGGTTTTTCAAGACAGGGTTTCTCTGTGTAGCTTTGCGCCTTTCCTGGAACTCACTTGGTAGACCAGGCTGGCCTTGAACTCACAGAGATCCGCCTGGCTCTGCCTCCCGAGTGCTGGGATTAAAGGCGTGCGCCACCACCGCCCGGCAATAAAAAAATTTTGTTCACAAACAGATGGTGAATAATCAAGAAAAAAAAAAAAACACAAATTCTACTCTAAGGTGAGAGGCAAAATTGGTTCTGACATTTTTTATAGTCTTATAGCTGTCTGTTTTTTAATGTTTTTATGTTTTATGGCAATGTATTATTAAAATTAAAAAAAAACTTGAAACAAATTTTCTTTGTTCTTTTTACCTTTACAGAAGGCCATTGTAATGCCTTCTTTTAAATGGAAGAAAATAAAAAAATATGTATTTATACTTTCTTATAATATTAAAAAGGAGTTAGGAAATATATAATTATTGAGTTCAAAGCACTTGGCAGGCTAATTTCACAGAGATTAGTGGCAGCTTAACACCATTGCAAGACCCAGATCATAGAGTCGGAATGATCTAGCTTTGAAATTCACTGCTGCTCCTAACCAGCTGTGGACCTTTAAAAATTCAGTGAAATTCTCTGAGGCGATGTGACTAACTTGTGAAATTGAGAAAAATCATAACATATACCACACTGGGCATTTTCAAGAAGCAAACAATGGAAATACAAGTTAAGGATTTTGAAGATACCTAGTGTCCAATACTGAAGAACCAGTTCCTTTATTGTCCAGTACCCATCCCAAGAAGTTAATGATATATATTTTATCAAACACATTCTATAACTAAAAATTCTAACCATCAAGAATAAAAATAAATTTCTAATGTGAATAGACTGTGTTTTGTTGCAAGTTTGAGGTTAAAACATCAAACACCTGTTGGATCCCTGGAACCAGAGTTAGAAACGGTTGTGACCTGCCATGTGGGTCCTGAGAATTGAACTTGGGTCCTCTGGAAAAGCAGCCAGTGCTCTTAAACTATAATCTATCAATGCGGTATTACTCAGCTGTTTAAAACAATGACATTATGAAACTTACAGGAAAATGAATAGAACTTGAAAAAAAAAATCCTGAATGAGGTAGCCCAGACCCAGAAAGACAAACCTGGTATGTATTCACTTATAAGTGAACATTAGCTTTAAAGTAAAAGATAATGAAGCTAAGGTCCACAGACTGCAAGAAGCTAAGTAACAAGGAGAGTTTAAAGGGGGAATGCAAGGATCTCACTGGGAAGGAGAAATAGAGTAGATTTGGCAGGTGGGCTGGGGGCAGGTGGTATTGGAAACAGGAGGGATCAAGTGGAAGGGGAGGGAGGGAGAAAATACTGAGAGAAACAACTGAAATTGGGGGTTCATTTCAAGATGAGGGGGAAACCTAGTGCAAGGGAAACTTCAAGGAATCTAGGAGAGCAACCTGAGCAAGGACTCTTAGTAGTAGGGGACACAGAGCCTGAACCAGTCATCTCTATAATCAGACAAGGCCTCAAGTTGAGGGATTGGTACACTAACCCAGCTACAAAACCTTCAGCCTACAGTGTGTCCTGCCTGCCCAGTGTTCTGGGACTGGAGCCTAGCAGAATTGTCACGAGAGTCTTCATCCAGCAACTGATGGGAACAGGCAGAGCTCAGGGAGTCCTGTGGAGGAAGGGAAGGAAGGATCGAAGGAACCAGAGTGGTCAGGGACACCACAAGAACACGGCCCACAGAATCAACTGACTGGAACTCATGTGGGCCTGCAGAAATTAGGAAGTCTGTAGGGGGTCTGCTTAGGTCCTCTTCATATACAGTATGGCTGAGTAGCTTGGTGTTCTTGTGAGATTCTTAACAGTGGGAGCTGAGCTGTCTCTGACTCCTTTGTCTACTCAAGGGACCCTTTTCCTCCTGTTGGGTTGCCTTGTCCATCTGATCTTATTGTAGCATATCATCCCATGTTTGGTTGATGTCCCTGGGAGGCCTGCTCTTTCCTGAGAGTAGACAGGAGGGACTGTATATGGAGGAGAGAGGAGGTGAAGGAGAGAGGCCAGGGGAAGGAAGGAAGGGGGAACTGCAGTGGGGATGTAATATATAAGAGATGAATATTTTAAAAAGGGAAAAGGTCAAAGGTGAAACACACGTAAATCTAGTGATGTGAATATAGAATGTATTAAACGTGACCCTTTCCGTGAACAACTACAAGAAGGTTTCAAAGATTAGACAATGGTGGTGAAACATGAGCCCTAGTGAAGAGAAGTGATGAATTCTATCCCTATTCCCCTTCCTCCAGGAGGAAATTTCAACTATCTTCACAGGCAGAGAACAAAAGTTTTGATTATAATTTGGAGTTTAGAGGGGAGTAGGATGCTGGTGTGTGTGGATGGTACTGTCCAACTTTTCAGAAGACTCTTTGTAGGAAAAGAGGTAGGAATAAACACATTTTCTTTGAGTCGTTGACTAAATACTAAGCTGTTTGGGTGGAGAGTAAGATTTTTCTCACTCAGGAAATTACAGTGTTGTAAACAGACCTTGAGAGGGCACATCTTGAGGAAAAACAAGGAAGACCCAAAGTAGAGTGTGTCCGCAGAAGAGCTCCAAAGGAAGTCTAATTATCAAAACAAAATGTGAGTATCTTAACTCAGTTCACAAACTTCACAGTTCTATATGGGTAGAAGTGAGTTTGGAGGGCAGATGCTCCGCTTTCCACTTTCAATGAGTCGTAACAGAGACACATGGTCAATGACAAGAAAGGAAGACAGGAGATACATATGGGACCTGAGGTATGCCATGCTTCCCCCCAAGGCCTGGCCTCTGAGAACCAAGAACGGAGAATGAGGCTGAGACAAGATCTTCTTATGGACCATCCACACAGTGCCCTCCTCTCCCAAGTCCCTATAATAGCACAGAATTTTCAGAGCCTGCTTCCTGGCAGAGGTAGGCTCAGGTGGGCTTTCTCCTCTGGCCGCCTTTTCTGTTCATCTCTGAAATTCCCTCCTTTACTGTTTTTACCCTCTTCTTAACAACAGTGCCTTTTCCTGGGACCTCTTCATATCTGTGCTACCCATTGATAGGCACTACCTACTCTGAAGTGGCTCTTCCCTCCCATTTAATTTTCACTTCCCTGGAAATGCCCTCCCAGACAAGCCCTAAGATGTATCCCCTGGATGGTTCCTGATCCTGTCCAGTTGATAATTAAGGTTAACCATCACAAGAGGTGAGGAGTAGAGCATAGTCAAATGAATAAATTCCACTAAACTTCCTCTAATGCTCTACTTATATTTCTTGTCTTTAGTGTTTTCCCCAAATAAAATGGTGTGCTTTGATTAAAATGAGTATTTTCCAGATCACTCTTAGTATCACAGTCTCTACCAAGAATACTTTATTTTTCTCTCAGAACTCCACTTTAATATATTAAGCAAAACATTTAAATGACTTATATTCTTTTTAGATAAGGAAAAAAAGAAAGTGACATGCCATAAATAAAGATCGTGCTACTTATGGTAATGCATATGAACTAAATAGACACAAGTAGATAAACAAATTCAGGGGTACCAGTTTCCCCCACAGTGCCTAACTGTAGAAGATCTTGTTTACTTGAAGCTCCACTCAGAAATCAAGTCTATTAAATACTAAGCCTCAATTATTTATTGGCTCATTAAAGCATATTAATAAACACATTCAGATATGATAAAATGTTTTTCATAAGTTGCAAATGCTGAACACACGTAAAATATCATGTACACTCACAGTGTACATATCTCATTTTCCTTGATTGACATTGAAAACATAATCAGGTTAAGTTGCTTTGTGGGATACTTGTGCCCCTGAGCTTTTCATATTATTTATTAAAGCTGTTATCTGACTTCGTCTTCTGCCATCTACATTGCCAAAAATCTAGAAGTTAAGACTCGTGTCTCATTAAAATCAGGATAAGCTTTTGTGAGGAGGATCTGTCTAGAGGATATTATCGATTTCATATTCCATTAAGCCAAGATCAGCATGGCGTCTAAAAGTTGTCAAATGGTGGTGATGCTTGATGTCTTGAGATGATGGAAAGGTAAATCTCAGTAAACCATAGCCTGTGTGACTCTTTGCATCCCAAACTGCTTTAACATTTTCAATTTGCCATTGATATCTCTTAGTTTAAGTGACCATGTTATCATAGCAAAATGATACTGTCTCAATCCAGGAACATCCATTCAATTCTACTGTAGTGAAGTACAGAATGGGCTCAGATAAGCATGTTATCTGGGCAGCTCCTGGGCCTTTCAGTATCTATGAGACCCTAAACATGGCTCAACTTCTTATTTCTTTCCCATAAAGGCAATGTATCAAGCCATATAGCACATTGTGCAGTTTAGAAGCCTTTCTTAATGTCACCCAGCACCAGCATTAGGTTGGTGACTGTAAATATTAATTTAAACAACAACAATAACAATAACAGCAAAAACAATAATAATAATAATAATAATAATAATAATAATAATAATAATAAGTGTCTCTGACTCGTTTGTCTCTCTTGGAAACCTTTTCGTCCTACTTGGTTGCCTCATCCAGCATTGATATGAGGGTATGTACCTAGTTTTATTATAAATTGTTATGCCATGTTCATTGACATCCCTGGGAAGTCTGCTCTTTTCTTAAGGGAAAAAGAGAAATGGATCTGTAGAAAAGAAGAGGTGGGGGGAAGGACTGTGAGGAATGGAGGGAGAAACTGTGGTTATAAATGAAATGTATGAGAGAATAACAACAACAACAATAATAATAACATGATAACACTTACAATGACATTTTCCTTTACAGTGAACTACAGTCATCTATTGAGGGCTAGATTCTAATGTCCAATTCTCCAGGAGTCAAAACAAGCTTTTTTTTTTTTTTTTTGGTTTTTCGAGACAGGGTTTCTCTGTGTAGCTTTGCGCCTTTCCTGGAACTCGCTTTGGAGACCAGGCTGGCCTCGAACTCACAGAGATCCGCCTGGCTCTGCCTCCCAAGTGCTGGGATTAAAGGCGTGCGCCACCACCGCCCGGCTCCAAAACAAGCTTTAATTTCACTTTTTCCCCATTCTTTGTATTTCTTTGAAAGCATTTGGTTTAACAGGATTAAGAAATATTTCTGCCTTTTCCCATCCTGCTAAGACCTGTTGTCCCATTGGTTTCTTAGGAGCCAGAACTGCTGCATTTTACTGAAGATTTCACTGGGTAATGACTTGTTAGAATTCTTGTTAATGTCAGACTTAATCTAGCTCAGTAGTTTCATAGTGCAGATGGTGATTACAGTGGCATTTTTATGTTGCAAACCTTAAGTACATCATTTTGCTCTTTTTAAAGTATCATTTTTAAATTAGAGGTCACCTTACCCATTATGGTCTAATGGGTAAAGGATATACTTAGCATAGTACATTGCCATTTTTTTCTTGTTTAATTGACTCTGGAGGGAATATCACATTTTTCGCATGCAATGGCTAATTTTCATAGAGGAATCACATTTAGGGACACATTCTTTAATTCATTTATACCTTCAATTTACTCAGTCATTTATTCCTCAAATCATGAGGCTATGGGGGATATGTTTCCAGTGCTATTTTAGGTGTTATTTAAACAAACTTAAATAAATTTTTGGCTTTTGATAGTTTGTTTGTGTCTACAGTTGAATCCACAATTTAATACAATGCAGTCTGAGATTTAGTGATGGATTTATTTTCTGGGTGTGGAGCGGTCACAGGAAGAGAAACGCCTACATTTGTTTGATGTCTGATCTCAGGACTCAAGTTAGATCATACCGTTTTCAAAAAAACAGAGAAGCAAAGTCACTCTCCAGGCAGAAGACAGCACCATTATATTTTAAAAGATGTTTCTAGTCTGAGTTAAGAGGTTTGAGCAGCAGTATAAAAGCAATCATGTTGAAAGAGACCAGGGATGGTGATATAGACTCATGAAAGTCCTAAGATATTAGATGGAAGTGGAGTGGCCTGTAATTAACCACACATAGTTAATGAAAGTTAGGACAAACAATAAATTTATATCATAAGAAAAATAGGAGGAAGAGAAAGAGAAAGATGAGACATTGTTGCTTGGACAAACTGCGTTAAGCATTTGAGGGCCTGGCATGTTGGTACATGATTTTAATTTCAGAACCCAGGAGGCCATATTGGACTATATACAAATTCTAAACAGAAAAAAAATGAGGATGAGGAGAAGAAAAAGAAAGAAAAAAGAAGGAGGAAGAGGAAAGAAAGAAAAGAAAGGAAGGAAAGAATAGATGGAGGGAGGGAAGGACTGAGAAAGGGAAAGAAGGAAGAAAAAAGAGGAAATTGAAAAGTATAGATAAATGGTGATGTGGAGGTGAGGAGAATGACAAAGCCTTAAATTAAGAAATTCAGGAAAGTTCTGGAAGCTCCAGGTAGGAATTCAAGAAAGGGGAAGCATATAACGTGAAGAGAATTAAGAGCCCCATTTCTTTGTGATGTATTTTGTTGGAGGCTAAGAGGTACTATCACAAGGCACTAAGGAAGATAATGCTTTTAAAGCTGGGTCAACAGGAGTTGCAGAGGTGAAACACTTCAGCACAAAGGTAAATCGCATCTCATAACAATCACCATCAATACAGGTGCACAATGCATCTTCCTACGCTACTAGTTCCCATCATCATTAGACTCATTGGCACATTCACAAGGCCTTTTGTAATTTTATAGTCATTACATTTAGGCTTTGTATCTGCCTGAGAAACATGGATCATTGTTTCTATAAATTAGTATATTGGTCACGAGAATGTGGTATTTCTTCAAGCAAATTTGTATAATTAAATTTTGAATACACAAAATTTGGGTTGGGCTTACTGTTGTAATCTTTTTGAACAGGGTCAGTTTATTTATCTGTCAAAATGTAGATTGAAAACTCCAAATCCAATTACATAATAGATATATGGAAAGACCCAATGATATCCATGAATGAAAACTCTGTCAAGATGAATGGATTAATACAGAAATGGATTATGGAAAAGAAGGAAGATCAGAAAGAACAGGAGACTGGAGGCATCAGTAGAGAGGGATCTGAGTTTAAGGGAATGTGTTTTTTTTTCCTTTTATTGCCAAAAGCTCCATTCTAATATATTGTACACTGTTATTGGGAGATTTGTAATGTTTTCCCTTGAATTCACTGTTTTTTTAATCATATGCTTGTTCTTACACCTTTATGTTATTATTATTATTATTATTATTATTATTATTATTAATTCAAAATCTGCAACTTTGAAGCATTTTACATGGCTCTTTTTTTCAAATTGTTCTGTACATTTATAAAACATAACATCATGTAGTTGCCCTATGGATGTGATCTCTTTTTATATTTTAAATATATTTACTTTCCATATAGTTTATGCAAGTTTTGCCTAAAATATGTAACATAGAATGGGATTAGGCCTCAATGACAGTAAATAGCTCTTTTATCTGAGATGATAAGAAGACTTTGGATTGGGATAGATGTGTGTGGGGGGTACTCATACATGTTTAATTAAGCACTACCAAATGACAATAATTGCTATGGTTTTGCTAGCTTTTAATACATTCATAGAAGATCATATACCAAGTAGTTTACTCATTCAGTTCTCATACTCAGTGAAGAAACACCATTCCAATCCATATGTATCAGTAGAAGACAGAGGGTAAAGTAATATTTCTAATTTATACCATAGCTTTAAAGTCCACTTGGCCTCCTAAAGCACATTTTTTAACCAATGGGTTATTAATGGATAAGATTTTTTTTTAATTTTGCATACCAACAACAGTTTTCCTTTCTCCCCCACCTCCTTTCACCCCCAACCTACTCTGAAAAGGGTAAGGCCTCCCATGGGAGTCAACAAAGCAGAGCATTTCAAATTGAGGCAGGACCAAACGCCTCCCCTTTGCATCAAGGCTGAGCAAGGCATCCCACCTTAGAGAATAGGTTCCAAAAAGCCAGCTCATGTGCAATGTACAGAGCTTGGTCCTGCTGCTAGGGACCCCACAAACAGACTAAGCTACACAATGGTCACCCACATGCAGAGGGCCTAGGTCGGTCCTATGCAGACTCCCTCACTGTTGGTCTAGAGTCCATGAGTTCCCAGGAGCTCAGGGCAACTGTCTCTGTGGTTTTCCCCATAATGATCTTGAACCCCAACCTTATTTTTATAATTCCTCCTCCCTCTCTTCCGCTGAACTCCTGGGGTTTGGCCCGGTGCTTGGTTGTGGATCTCTACGTATGCTCCCATCAGTTACTGGATAAACGTTCTATGATGACAATTAGAGTAATCACCAATTTGATTACAGAAGTGCAGTTCAGGAACCCTCTCCACTATTGCTAGGAATCTTAGCAGGAGTCATCCTTGTGGATTCCTTGGAGTTTCCTTGGAATGAGTTTTTTCTCTAACCCCCCTCTATCAAGATATCTCTTTCCTTGCTCTCCCTCTCTGTCCCTCCTTCAACTGGACCACCCTGATCCCTTATGTTCCCCCCCATCCCCTCACTTGTACCTCCCCCCAAGTTTACCCAGGGTATCTCATCTATTTCCCCTCCCTAGGGCAGTCCATGCACCCCTCTTAGTGTCCTCCTTGTTCCCTAGTTTCTCTAGGCCTATGGATTGTAGCCTGGTTATCTTTTGCTTTACATATAGTATCCACTTACGAGTAAGTACTATGTTTGTCTTTCTGGGTCAGGGTTACGTCATACAGGATGAATTTTTCTAGTTCTATCCATTTGCCTGCAAATTCATGATGTTATTGTTTTGTTTGTTTGTTTGTTTGTTTGTTTACAGCTGTGTAAGTGTACCACATTTTCTTTATCTATTCTTTGATTGAGGGGCATTAAGGTTGCTTTCAGGTTCCGGCTATTATGAATAATAGTGCTATGAACATAGATCAGCAAGTGTCCTTGTGGTATAGTTGAACATCCATTAGGTATATGAACAAGAGTGGTATTGCTGTGTCTTGAGGTATATTGATTCCAAATATTCTGAGAAACCATGATACTGCTTTCCAAAGTGGCGGTACAAGTTTGCACTCTTACCAGCAGTGAAGGATTGTTCCCCTTTCTCCACATCCTCTCCAACATAAGCTGTCATCAGTAGTTTTGATCTTAGCCATTCTGACAGGTGTAAGATGGTATCTCAGAGTCATTTTGATTTGCATTTCCCTGATGACTAAGGATGTTGAACAATTCCTTAAACGTCTTTTAGCCATTTGAGATTCTTCTGTTGAGTATTCTTTGTTTAGATTTGTACCCCATTTTGTAATTGGATTATTTGGTATTTTGATGTCTACTTTCTTGAATTCATTATATATTTTGGAGATAAACCCTCTGTCAGATTTGGGGTTGATGTAGATCTTTTTCCATTCTGTAGGCTGACATTTTGTTTTATTGACCATGTCCTTTGCATTACAGAAGCTTTTCAGTTTCAGAAGGTCCCATTTATTAATTGTTGATTTTGATGTCTGTTCTACTGCTGGTATATTCAGGAAGTAGTCTCCTGTGCCAATGTATTCAAGGTTACTTCCTACTTTCTCTTCTATCAGGTTCAGTGTAACTGGATTGATGCTGTGGTCCTTGATCTATTTAGACTTGAGTTTTGTGCATGATGTTCTTCACGAACCAAAAACTCATGATATTTATTTCCCTGCTGGCTGAAAATAAAAATAAAAGTTAACCATTTTAATAAATATGAGTAGATTTTGTTTAGCAAATCTATTTTTATTACTTAGAAGGCCTATAAAAAGATTTTGAAAACACATGATATTTATTGCTATAAAAGACATGCCCTTAATATTTAAGATACATGGTGAGAGGAAAAATCTGGAATGACTGATAAGGATGTATATGATCTATAGAACCCAGCTGTGATGAGAAAACCCTAGGAAAAAATCACTTTGAGCCTAAAATTAAAATTTCATGTAACAGATTCACACTTATTGTGATAATATTGTATATTAATTTGAGGAATCCTTAAGAATCAAACACATAAAATTAAATTTATATACAAGACATAGCATTGATTTGACTATTTGAATGACTCCTTGGTCAGGATGCTGTAGATTCTGAATCAGATGGATGTGTCTGTAGGTGACTGGTAGAAATCCCAGTGGACTCCCAAGAAGAGTGCTGTCACTTTTCGCAGAATATACCAATACACTAGAATTCATCCACAGCTGAGTTATCATAAGTAAACCTGTGAAACTCTCTGACAAACATAACAGTCTTGGTACCTTGGTACCAAGGTAGGAAACCTCTTTTCTAAACTAAAAATGAAGTAGTCTAAGACTATGACAATAAAGTGAAGTTTGGAGTATAATACAGAATAGGGGAAGGCATCTTTCTCAATAGACACAACTGTATATGAATACACAGACTAAAGCAATTCAGGGATGTGAATGAGTATCAAATGGGAATTTCTATCTCAGCTCCCATTCACTATCAATTAAAACATATGTTGTGAGACATGTTCTTGTATGAATTTTCCTTCTACCTCAAACATTATATAGGTGTAGGATTTCATGCCACAGAGATGCATTTTAGTACTTCCCAACCAAAGCCACAAGTTCACCACAGTGGTGAACTTATTAAGAGAGATCCCGGATTTCTTTGTAATAATTTAAAACCCAACTGCAACCACACATTTAATTTTAAAAACAAATTTCTAAATGTAATGCCAAGTTATTTTATCTTTACAGTAAATATCAACACTAGGTGTGGTAACTTAATTCTTTCCTGCTGACTTAGAGATATCGTAAACCATACGATGTATCTGACAGATATATGAAATTTAAACATCACTAGTTGTCTGCCAAATTGAGGTTTCAATATTCTGTTGAGTATAAATTTCTTTTAATTAAATGCAATTCAATTCCCATAAATAAGAGGTAAGATTAGTTATGGTTACTATAAATTTTTAAAATTAGACTTAAATATCATATTAATATTTGCTCCAGTGTCCAATTTCAGGGGATCAGTGTAGAGTAAAAATATGAGTGAAGGGTTTTTTTCATGAGCTATTATATTTTCTGAATGTGTTTTGCATAAAAGTAAATGACCAAAAAGGCAGCAGACAAGTAAATTTTACTGCAAATCTATTCTTAATGTTATGCACAAACTAAAAATGTTAATTGGTAAACATTAAAATTCTTAAAATACAAATATGGATATAAAACTGCAAAAAATTGCATTTAGAACTGAGTAAATATAAATGCATGTAGAATGGCCTGGAAGTTACGTCAATGCCTAGAATCCTTTTCAATTTAATGTATATACAAAAATACCTATACAGATTATTAATATATATGTATATATAGATATACATCCAGAGAAAATCCAGTTTTGCAATAAATTTGTATTAGTTTGAATACTGGTTGTAGTACTATTGCTCTTAATTTGTGTAAATGCATTGTGACTTTTAATTGGTGAGTGGATTTCTTTTAATATTTCAAATATGCAATGCCTCTTATATTAGTTTCAGAATAAATACCAAAAAAAATTAAAAATATAATTTATAGCCTGTCTAGAAAAATAATGGAAAAGGCAAAGGCTATATGAGAAAATATGTGGAATTGTTGATGCAGGAAAAGGGCGACATATACATTTTCCAGTTAGATAGGATGGTGATTATTCATTCAACTCTATTTGACTACAAGCTTCCCTCCACAGTTTCAGCAGTATTGTATACTCAGGGACAGGAACAGTGATTTCCTCAGTGAATGCACTGACTCCTGCTAGCAAGATCCACTTACGGGATTAGTTGCATAGGACTAATGTGATTCACTCAAATACACAGAAGGGCTGCCCATGCCTAGTCAGAGGGTATTTCCATTGTGTTCAACTGTCACCCAGCTGTCACTTTGGGCAAACATTATTTTCCTATAGTGACTTCATCAGCATGAAATCTTTCAGCCATTTAGGAAAACGAAACTCATTAAGACTTAAAACAGATTCCAGGTGAGACTGTTCAATTCACTGAAACTCACAACTGTTTGTAGTTACAAAAAAAGAAGTTATCCATTCAAATAATGCCAACCAAAAATTCACTAGAGACAGAATCATGGCTGCTGGGAAATGGCTAAGTAAGGGTTTATCCCATGTAGAGATATCCCATGTAGGATATCAGGGAAGATTTTCTAAAAGGCTATAGAAAAATCTTAAAATAGAGACTGGACTGTAATGGTGAAGGCACCATGCAGGCTACAGCTCAACTTCTCTATGTTCAATAAGTTTTGTGGATGTTGTCTTTGGCAAAGAGGCCCTGCTGTCAGTTTTCAAAGATCAACCTTCTGTCATTTCGTTGGCCTGGGTTCTTTAGGGATCTTTATGGGATACTGCTGGCCAGCAACTCAACCAAATGCAACCCTGTTTCACCCCTGGAAGCCTTGCCTGGCTACAAAAGATGGCCAGTTCAGACTCCATACCCTCCATTACTAGAGGTCCTCGCTATGGTCACCCTCATAGATTTCAGGAAGTTTCCACTGCACTAGGTTTCCTACCACCCCCTAATGCTCTCCAATTCCAGCTGTCTCTCCCTACACTTTCTTCCTCCATCCCTCCCACCATCACCTGATCCTTCTCTCTCCTGATCCTTCCCACCCTTCCTGATCCTTTCCATTCCCCGCTCACCCACAAAATTTATTCTATTTTCCCTTTCCAGTGAGGTCCATGTCTAGGGTCCACATCTTTACCTAACCTTTCTGGGTCTGTGGATTGCAGCTTATTATTTACTTAGCAGCTAATAATCCACTTATAAGTGAATGCATACCGTATTTGTCTTTCTGGGTCTGGGTTACCTCTCTCAGGATGATTTTTTTCTAGTTGCACCCATTTGCCTGCAAATCGCTCTCCTCAGAGATTGGGGATTCCCACAGAAGAGGGGTAGGAAAGTTGGAGGACACCAAGAAAACACAACTCACTGCATCAACTAAGCAGGACTCATATTGGCTTACAGAGAATGAAACAGCAAGCATGAGGCCTGCATGGTTCTGCACCAGGTCCTCTGCATATATGTTATGGCAGGTAGTTTGATGTTTTTGCGGGACTCCTGACCATGGGAGCATGTGTTTCTCTGACTGTTTTGCCTGCTTTTGAGATTCTTTTCCTCCTAGTGAGTTGCTTTGTCCAGATTCTTGATATGTGGGATTTTACCTTTTCTTATTGTTATCCTATTTTGTCCTGTCCTGTTTGGTTATCATCTTTTGGAGGCATGCTCTTTTCTGAAAAGAAAACAGAAGGAGTGAGTCTTGTGGAAAGAGGAGATGGGGAAGAGCAGGGACCAGTGGAGAGAGGGGAAACTATGATCAGGACATACTGTATCAGAGAGGAATCTATTTCAATAAAAGAAAGAATCTTCCAATAGGCTCAGAACAAAAACTGAGAGGAGGTAAAATTGTAGCCCAGGCAAATCAACATACTATAAACCTCAGCACAATTTTCCTTCAGTATGGTTATGTTCTCTGATTAACAAACTTCTACTGGTTCCTTACATCTCAAGACACCCTGCTATCATTATGCCTATGTGTCTTTAGTTTGGTTACAAAATATAATTTAACAAAACTATCTTAAAATCTTATATTACCCAATGTCCTGTTCCAAATGTATTCATAGACAAATTAAAAACACTTTTCTCATTTTCTGTCTGCTGGCTATCTGTGGCTTCCACAGAATGGAAGTATCCTTCCTAATGGTGGTTTCTAAAGCCCCTGCATAGAGCACTTTCCTTTACTCAGGAGACACTGACCTAAACAAACCCATAATCATCATATGGTTCTCTCTGCTCCCTTGTCCCATCTGACACAGAAATGTCAACACCTGAGCAGGGGCTGCCATCCACTTTATGTTATAGAATGAAGAGGGCATGGAGCAATGAAGGGCAGTCCATAGGACTAAGAACAAGAGTGGTGAGCTCTGTTGCTGGGTGACAGGAAGAGTAGGGCTTTGTTAGATATTGAAGGGCAATAGGTAAGATGCCTGATGCTTTCTCCATTTCTCATTATTTTACAGGGAAGCAATATGCTCTTAGGTATAGGTCTTTCTGTGAATACTTGCATTGGGTTTTCATACCCCTAGGTTTGATATTCTGTGACACATTACACATAGACTTAATAGGTCAACTGTATGCCTCTAGACTCTTACTTATGATCACTAGTATTGTTCAGACCACTTCATCAACAGCATATCTCTAGAAAATGGATCATAAAATCTGAATGTTAGATCCTTTTTTGTGACAAGATTATTTTTCATATCATAAGCCCAAAAGGTCATCATCTATGCCCTTAAACAAGCTGTTAATTATCCTGAAATATAAGTTACAATGTAAAGAACATTTATAAAAAATCATAGAACTAAAAGGCATGGAGTAAACTAAACTCTTAGAAAGTAACACCAAGTAGCTCTTTGTAATGATACACAGTACATTTGATAACACATTATCACCCACACAGTGACAAGCCTTTGCAGAAGCACATGTCATTAAATTCTTCAAATAATTCTATCAAGAACAAACTTTAATATACCATCTTCATATGAAAAAACTTATGTTTCTAGTACATTCTCAAGAGAATTATGATGGAGTCACTAGAAAGAATTAATATTAATAGCAATCCTTATAACATTTAGAAATGGATTTGGGATAAGCAGGTGAGACATTTTATAAATATGTTAGCTATCATGGATTGGAAATTACAACCAGGCAAGACAGGCACAGACCCCACGTGTCTATGATTTAAAAGTCAACAGAAGTATTGAAAGACTTCAAGTCTCTAAATTTAATGAATTAAATGTACCTATGTTAAAGTAGAATTATAGGGTGTTATGGCAGCAAATTGTGATAGCCTTTTGCTCACCTGCTGGGTACAAAAAGATTTCCTTCAAGGTATTATTGAAAAATGGAAGATATGTTAAACATTTCCATATGAACCATCAAAATTTATAGTAAAATACATATGTCAATGATAGGAACAAATAAAATATTCTCCACGTGCAGAAAAATATAATGTGTGGAAAAATCTAAAAGGAAATATGAAAGTATCTTCAGGTCAGTTAATGATAGTCCACATGAAAGGGGGATGCCTCAGGTCCTGTGTAGATAAACTAAAGAATGCTAAGCATTTCTTCATGGAACTGATCATTTTCAAAATGAGATCACATGATTAATTCCTCACTTGTAACCTATTTGTACTAATATGAGAATTTTGTATGTTTTGATCATATTCAGCCTTCTTCTCTAAATTCTTCCCAGATCAACCTCCCTTCCCTCCCTATCCAATTCTGTGCTCTTTTCCCCTCCCTCCATCAAGGACAATCTGTGCTGCCAAAACAATCTCAGTTGTATGGTCTACCATTGGAACATGTTATCAGGGTCTATGCTCTTAGAGATAACTGACCCTTTCTATCCTAGAAACTAGAAGCTGCCAATAGCTGCTTGGCTAGATGTGGAATTTCATAGCCATTCCCCTTTTCCATGCTGGAATTTGATCTCATTTGATCTTGTACAGATCTTTTTCATGCTGTAATAACTGCTCTGAGTTAATATGTGCAGTTGCCCTCCTGTGTCCAAAAGACTACCACATCTGGCTCTAGACAATTAGAGATTGACCCTACATTCAAGAATGCATTAAGTTTAGCCAATCATAGTGAGACATGTGTTGCTTCATCTGACCATTCCCTAAGAAAATACAATAGAGGCTCTCTGGGACTTCTTACCAAGTCTGATACTTCTTTGTGTGGTCTGTGTGATGTGGCACACTCCTTCCTCTCCAGAATTGTGAATAAAACAATTTTTGCAATGGCATCCATTTCCTATTGGCTTCATCACCACTAAAACCAATAAAATTCGATATTAAAACAAGACTTTTCAGTAGTGTTTTTATTGCAACTGAACCTTGGCTTTGGGAGGGAACTCATCTAACATTTGCAGAGTGATTACTGCACATGGCACACTGTTGTTGTAAGCCCCTTACCTACATCATCTCATTGAATCCTCACAATACCACATTATATAGATCAGCTTTCCCTGTGTCATTCTATGAGTGAAAAAATTGAGGCATGGTGCAACTGAGTCTCTTCTAGATCACATGCAGAGCTGGACCTCAAACTCGTTTCAGTCTAACTCCAAAGTCTGCTCTCTTATCTAGCTGCTGATATATTCTCTTCAATATGGTAAATAGGGGGCAAAAAGACAGGGCCTTCTTCAGGGTCTCCATGTAAAGAGGCAGAATGTAGCTCTCATAGTGTTGCCTAATGACAGACATAGTGGTGAGAAAATGAGAAAAGCAGAACCGTGAAAGCAGTTTCACACACTCAGATGGGAAAATTGTACAGAGGAAGTAGAGATGGAGATGCATTTTCCTTTAATAGATACCAAGGCCAATATGGTTTCTCTCAGAGGCCACGTTTGCCTCTTGGCTAGTTCTCATTATCAGTGCTGATGCTTTCTATAGGCAATTATCCAAGCACAGGGCCCTGTCTCAGTCAATAATTGGAGTGCAGGGAGCCCTAGAAGGGTTAGGCAGGCAGAGTACTTGCTGTCCACCTCTGCTCCAGCTTGCAGGCACCAGGGCCTGAGTGGGAGCAGTAAGGCCCCAGAAAAGCTGTCCAGTGCTGTTGACTAAATTGCAAAGCTTATCTCTCAGCATTAAGAGAATTCCATTAGCACAACAGAGCAACCATAGCTGCGGCAACCACTCTGTACTTGGCCAAACTGCAGGCTCTTCCTCTGGTACTAGCTGTCAGACATGACTATGCCTTTGAGGTAGATCAATACATAATTGTCTCCAGTCCACCCAGTCAGACTTTTCAGAGAGGAGACCTTAATGTGCCAGAAATGCATGGTGAGGATAATTCAGTGATGTACCAATATACATGTAATATGTTGATGGTTGTCCCAGAAAAAAATGTACATCTATGGAAGATATACACTATAATAAACATCAGTGTGGCTAGAGAATGGTCAGGCCTAATAAGTTCAGTCAATGATCACTGGAATAGGGAAGAATAAATAGAAGTGACTCTCAGTATCCTGGTACAATGCACATTTGGCCCAATAGGTAATTCCATATTTTTTATTTACTATTTATTTATTTATTTATTTACCTATTTATTTGGATGAGTGTCTCATGTATCCCAGTCTGGCCTCCCATGAACTTCTGATCTTTCTGCATTTCACTTCCAAGTATTGGCATTATAAACATACACCCACGTCTTGGCTAGTTTTATGTCAACGTGACACAAGCTGGAGCAGTGGTTCTCAACCTGTGGGTTATGACCACTTTGAGTATTGAACAACCCTTTCATGAGGGTCACATATCATATATCCTGAATATCAGGTTCTTACATTATGATACATAATAGTAGCAAAATTACAGTTATGAAGTAGAAATGAAATAATGTTATGGTTGGGGGTCACCACAACAAGAGGAACTGTATAAAAGGGTTGTAGCATCAGGAAGGTTGAGAACCACAGATTAGAGTCATCAGAAAGGAGGGAACATTAGCTGAGAAAATGCCTCCATAAGATTCAGATGTAGGGCATTTTCATAATTAGTGATTGAGATGATTCTATCCCCTGACTGGTGGTACTAGGTTCTATAAGAAAGCAGGCTGAACAAGCCATGTGGAACAAGCTACTAAGCAGCACCCCTCCATGTCCTCTGCATCAGCTCCTGGCTTTAGATTCCTGTATTCTTTAAGTTCTTGTCCCAACTTCCTTCAACAATGGGCTACAATATGAAATGACAAGACAAATAAACCCTTTATTTCCCAGTTTGCTTTTGGACATGGTATTTCATCACAGCAAAAGTAACCCTAACTAGGACAACCTCCATGACTAGTTGGCCATAAAACATTGGAATTTATATTAGGTCTTTCTTTTTCTTTAACCTGTGAGACTCTGGATTCTGTTTTCCAGGTGCTCCTTCTGGAATATAAACATGTAGTGCATTCATCACCATTATCCCATGAACAGCTTGACTCTCCTCTCTAAAATCAGAAAATGAACTCCAACTCAAGGTACACTTTTCTCAGCTCCATCATTCCAGGTATTGAAACTCTGCTGCATGTATGTCATGGTTAGAAAAGGTCTCCCAGACATCGACAATCTGTTTCTCCTCTCTTTTTCTATTCAGTGCTGTTTCATTCTATTTCTGCCCTGCCCTCCCAATTTGCTGGAATAAAACATTTCTCAAGAAATCAGCATCCTCCTGCTTGTCTCTCCATGCCATTATTTATCTTCTGGTTGGCTGCCTGTCCCCATCCATGTATTAATAGTGTCAAATAAAGATGCTAACATTCTCAACAGAGCAAGCTATACATGGTGTCCCTAAACATTTTGAAAAATAAAAATAAAATAGGTTGGCACCCAAATATGTCTTGAGCATTGTTAATGAGGATGTTGTGTCTGTTTTTCTTAGTAACCTAACCCAAACATTCTCCCTCCTTGTCTTCTAATTTACATCTGTACAAAGTAGAATTGTAGAATACAATTCCTGAAAAGTGGATGACAAATGACATTTTAATAAAGTGAGATAGTGGGAGTGAATTGCAGTGCTGACAGGCAGAGTGTGATAAAAATGACTCTGTCTTGTACAACATAATTGCATGTGTCTTTGTTTTTCAGAATTTTCCATCAGTAACATCCTGGGAACTTACACCCTGGACCCAAAAGGGTTCATTCATGTTTTCATATTCAGTTATCACCCAAGCAGCATGTGTCTGTCTCACACACTGAGTGACAAGAGTGTTCAGCAAACACATCAGTATTAATTTTGTCCTCTACAAATTGCTTTAACTATAAACACATGGGCTCTTCTTAAAGAAAGATCTTTACAACCCAGTGTTTCTACTTCACATTTAGCTAACTGCCACTCCATGTAAGGATTCTGAGCCAGGTCATGAATCTCACAGGAATGCAGTTTTCCCACTTTGTAGTCATATCATGTGTTTAATTCCAATAAAGCTTTCAAGTATAATAAGATCATTTTATTCTGAAGATCTAGGTCCATAAGCCATTCCTTAAACACACACATTCCTTCAAAGAGTGAAAGGTTGACTAGCTGCCACTGATAAAACTTAAAAGAAAATGATGCAGGATGTTGAAGCAATTTAGGACAAGAACTGACCTTTGAAGAGGACAATTTAAGGGAGACATACAGCCTTGAATGAATAAGTTCTTGAATGTGTAATGTGAAAATGTCAACCAATATTCTGTGAATAAGCATATTACCAAAACATTCAGAAATAGTACAAAAGTCCATCATTGATTCGGAAAAATAGGTACTATGATTTATTTGAAACTTTTTGTTTTGTGGGTATTGACTGGTAATTAAATACTAGGCCTACTTCATTCATGCTAAGCATGAACTCTATTGGAGACCTATGTTCCCAGCTCAGATTTTCATTTTTACATATGAAAATGTGGTAACAATATGTGTTTGGCAGAGAAATTTTAAGAATGACAGTCATGTATGAGTCTGAACCAGTCCACCCAGGAAAATAAAACTATACCAAACATTTCAAATGGAGGAAAGTAGAAAGAAATACAATTAAACAAGTATTAAGAAGCCAATGGATAAATAATGAAAATTAATGATTTCAAAATGCAGAGACTTTCCATGGAGCTGGAAAAAAAATAACACAGAACCATCAAAAATTAGGGGCAAGAAGGAGGGGACAATTTGTCCTTGCAGTAGGACTGTTGCTAAGGAATAGCAAGCTCATCCTAAGACAATGCTTCTCCCAGACACCATCGACTGTCATATATTTCTGGAAAGCAGAAAAACAGATGAAGGATACTCACCTTCAAGGTTTTGGTCAAGAGGATACAAGATCCCCCTAAACAATACATATTATTACCATTACTTTTCAGAACTTGAGACTAAGCACTTATTAATGAAGGCATCATAAACTGTGGTCACCGGACCTATAGAAGTCAAGTTGGATTTACCTGGAAGCTTCCTCTTTGATGGCTAATCTCTCAATGTCAGAAGGTACTGTGTAAATTATGAGGTGAGAAATAATATTAATAGTCTAAAGCAGCTGTAAATGTTATGAACCCAGCCAGACAAGGGTGCAATAGGGATACTAAAAGTTTGGTTGTAATCAACACTTGCCTGATCAGACTTAACACACACTCAACAGGAGGAAACTCATGCCTGGTACTGAAAACCTAGCCAAACACTGAAAAGGTCACATACTCTAGAAAAGAAATTGCTACTGCCCATTTACTAAATTGATAGAGTACCCAAATGCCTTCTGAATACTTATCTCTGTATCCTTAAAGTTTTGCTCTCACCCTGTACCAAGGAAATTTCTTTTTATTTTTGTTTGTTTGTTTGTTTGTTTTTTGACAGCCGTTAAGGAAGAAACCCTTAGAATTTTTATTATGGTCATTAGTCATCATAATCCAGGTCTTATTTTTTTTCTCCTCCCTCTCTGACATAGCATTGACACAGACATAGAAGAGTATTACACCTAAATTTAAAATAATCAAGAACACAGTATGATCTAAACAAATATGGTATCATAAAAGAGGAGATGTTATTACTAACCCAATAAGCCTTAGACTCTTCAACCAGACTGGCTATATGTATTTTTTTTCCTGTATCTGCAGTCATTTATAGTCTTCTTTTTTAATTTTTTTTGTTTTTTGTTTGTTTGTTTGTTTGTTTTGAATGCCATTTATTGAAGGAGGGAGGAGGTCTTAAATACAGGCTTACAGCACAATGGGAGAACCCTGGAGGGCAGAAGTTTGCTACCAATGTTTTATAATCTTGCGTCTAAGCTGGTAATGCCCAATATGCAGGATACACAGACAAGGAACTTCCCTTAAGTATTCAGGAGGGTGGAACCTGGCAGGGAATTAGCATAGGGAGGATATCAAGGTCAAGGTCAGCAAGCAAGGCAACGGTTACCCAAAACGGGGGTCAGGGCCCTACAGGTCCTCCCTTTTACTAAAAAATGAGCTTCTGGCTTAGGTTGCATGGGATGTCAGCAGGTCACCTTACCCGCCATGGAGACACCTGCCCAGGCCACACAGGCACTCTGTCTTAGGTTGATGAGTGCCCCCCTAGGCATTACCAGTCTTTGAATACTCATTATCATAAAGGCTCAATTGTGGGTGAGCTGCAGAGTTAACTGCTACCAAAGATCTCAAAGTGGTGCCGTGCTTGCAATCTGTGTGTTCGACACAGAAAAGACCAACTGAAGTTCTAATCCACTCATAGCCAGTAGGCTAAAGGCAACTGAGCCATTCCCTCCAAGGAAGTTTTTTATGCAGCAGTAGGAGGTTATTACATAGAACTGCTACTGGTCAAATGCTGATAATAAGTATAAATGGAGTATCCGTTCCCAATTATAGTACCTATAACACAATTTCTACACAGAAGGATCAGGAAACATCATGGAAGAGGGTGTGAGAAGACTGTAAGAGCCAGAAGACTGAGCAGACTGCTGGGAAATAAATTCCTCTGGATGTGACAGGGACTTTTCTCCCATGTATTCTCAACAGCATGACTGCCTTCAAAAGAACTGAAAAGGTAATAACAGTCAATGTGGTGATATTTTATTTGTGCTCTAATAAATAAAGCTTGCATGGAGATCACAGTAAAAAGATAGCCACTATATTAGACATAGAAGTCAGGCAATGGTAGCACATGCTTTTAATCCTAGCACTGGGGAGGCAGAGATTCATCCTGATCTCTGTGAGTTCAAGGCCACATTGGGAACAGAGCCAGGTGTGGTAGCACATGCCTTTCAATTCCAACACTAGTTAACCATAAAGGTCTAGAGGTCTGTACAGATACACAGGAAGTGACAGAGCTGGGCAGAAAGAGAAAGTGATGTAGCTGGGCAGAAATGAGATGGCAGGGACAGAAATGATATAGGCATGAGTATATAGGAAGTGGCTCTCTCTTGGGCTGGGGATTTTCTAGCTATGTGTACATATACAATATATGTACATATATTCAATAAATTGTATATATTCCATATATATTATCTCAATTTGCTATACATCTCAACATATATTAGTAATAATTAAACTAGAAGAGGTTGTAAATTTTAGAAGGTGTGAGGGGACATGGGAAGAGAATGAAGAAGTTGGAATGCTGTAAATAGAGTATAGTCATTATGATATTCTAAAAATTTAAAAACATAAAAGCCAAAGAAAGAGAAAATTCTAAATTGGTTAAATTCCCAGATGCAACGCTGATTCTGCTTTCTAAGCTCCTGACTGAAGATGATGCAGATGTTACTGTGCTACTTATGATACAGGTTGGAAGATGTATCAGTTCAAATTGATCCTGGATATTTCACTGTTACATGTTTTGAACAAACTGTGGAACACCTTCATTCCTGGGCTTCCACATCAGCAAAATGAAGAAAATGGCATCACCCAGTTTGATTTTCCCAACACTTAGTGACCCTTCATATGCATAAAGAATAATGTATAGGAGGCCTGATATAGATAGATTAGGTACAACATGGTGAGCCATTAATATTGTCTGGACAAAATCATTGTTGTCGGAACTCCTGTATCTTAATAATCAGTTAATAGAAATTACCTTCCTCTCATAGAAAATTGGGGATCATAAAGTCAATATAGTCTTTATCCTTTAAGCATTCAACTATTTTGTGTTTAATTATACCTGATTCAACCATTAGCTCATGAAGACAATATTATCTCTACTTGGTTGCAATGATTTCCCTGGTGCACAATGGGATGCATACTGTGTGAGAAACACCCATTTAATAAAGCTCAGTGAAATATGTAGTGTGGTGGTATTGTGTTCCCCAAAATATTGTGTACCCTAATAAACTTATCAGGGGTCAGAGAACAGGAAAGCCACTAGATGGTTAGGATAGGCAGTGGTAGCACACGCCTTTAATCCTAGCATTCCAGAGGCAGAAATCCATCTGTTCAAGGACACAGCCAAGTATGGTGACTCATGCCTATAATCCCAGAAAGCGAGCCTTTAATCCCAGGGAGTGATGGCAGATAGCAGAAAGGTACATAAGGCATGAAGACCAGAAACTAGAAGCATTTGGCTTTTTAAGCATTTGGCTGGTTAAGCTTTTAGGCTTTGAGCAGCACAGTTCAGCTGAGATTCATTCTGGATGAGAACTCAGAGGTATCCAGTCTGAGGAAACAAGATCAGCTGAGAAGTTGGCCAGGTGAGGTTAGCTATGGCTTGTTCTGTTTCCCTGACTTTCCAGTATTCACCCCAATAACTGGCCTCAAGTTTGATTTTATTAATAAGACTCTTTAAGATTCATGCTACATCTGGCACCCAATGTTCGTGGTACGAATTCATGAAAAAGCTGCTTGCCTGTGGCCTCATGGGCCCCAGCTCAGGCCCGAGCCAGTTGTGGTGGTGCATGCCGGTTGGATTTGCTGAAGGAGGCAGAGGCAGGAGGATCTCAAGTTTGAGGCCTTCCTAGTAGGCTTGCTAAGGAGAAGCTTCGGCCCAGCCACAAACAGTGGCGGTGGGACCATGGAGGCAGTGGCTACTGCTCCAAGTTGCTGGCTTCTTCTCATCATGTTGGTGACTGCTGTGATACTGCTAACTGGAACAAAGGGTTTACTGCTGCTTGTTCAGAGAAGAATTGCCAGGACCATCGTGTTACAAGAAAACATTGGCAAAGGTCAGTTTGGAAAAGTTTGGCAAGACAAATGGTAGGGAGAAATTGCTGTGAAGATTTTCTCTTTTAGGGAAGAATGTTTATGATTCTGAGAGACATTTATCAGACTGTGATTGCTCCAAACCACAGAAGAGGCACACACAAAAATAAGTCTACAGGGAACTACGATCACACCTAACAGTGACTTTGAAATCTTCAAAAGGATAAAGGGACCCCACAATGATGATTCCACATGGACTATGATAAAGCCATTAAGCTGATTAACACCAAGGAAAGATCAACTTTGGACTACAAACTGTTTAGGACAATTTTGTGATGGCTAGTTGAGATGATCCAGCCTGACAGACTACTTGAACAAGGACTTGAAACAAGCCCTGCACTTTCCCAGAATGCAGAGACTGAACAAATGATACAGGACTTGACAATTAACCCAAAATTTTCTTTTCAGGATTCCCTAAAGATGTCTTCACCCCCAGAAAATAGGAAGTAATTTTAAGAAAAAGACGCCCACATTCCCAAGAAGTAGGGTGGATAGTTTTTTGGTCGTTTGAGTTATAGATATTGTCATTGTTTATGATGGTTAGTTACAAGTTGTTAATTGTTAATGGTAAAGAAAAAAGCTGAACATGAAGATTAGATTCAGAGTTTTTGTTTAAAAAAGAGAAAAGAGAATATAGATTTGAGGTAGATCATTGATATCTACTCTGAGAAAAAAGATAAAGAAATAGTAGGATAAATGGGTAGATCACTAAATCTATACTAAAAAGAAAAAGGGGAAGATATAAAAATGACAAAAAGTAGATTACATAATCTATTATGAAAAGAAAAAATATTTTTAAAAAGGAACTACTTGTTTTAAATAGGATAAGTAATGCAATTTTTTTGTCTGAGTTTATCAAATGTTACTGGACTGGACATTGATAATATGTATAATGGAGTTTTTGACTATATATATATTGTATATACTTATTGGATAGTTTTTTTTGTATTAGTTATAAGCTTTTTTTAAATTTTAGACAAAAAGAGAGGAAGTGTGGTGGTATTGTGTTCCCCAAAATATTGTGTACCCTAATAAACTAATCTGGGGTCAGAGAACTGAAAAGCCACTAGATGCTTAGGATAGGCAGTGGTAGCACACGCCTTTAATCCTAGCTTTCCGGAGGCAGAAATCCATCTGTTCAAGGACACAGCCAAGCAAGGTGACTCACGCCTTTAATCCCAGAAAGCAAGCCTTTAATCCCAGGGAGTGATGGCAGATAGCAGAAAGGTACATAAGGCGTGAAGACCAGAAACTAGAAGCATTTGGCTTTTTAAGCATTTGGCTGGTTAAGCTTTTAGGCTTTGAGCAGCATAGTTCAGCTGAGATTCATTCTGGATGAGAACTCAGAGGTATCCAGTCTGAGGAAACAAAATCAGCTGAGAAGTTGGCCAGGTGAGGTTAGCTGTGGCTTGTTCTGTTTCCCTGATTTTCCAGTATTCACCCCAATAACTGGCCTCAGGTTTGATTTTATTAATAAGACTCTTTAAGATTCATGCTACAATGTAGTGATGTCCAAGGAAACTAGATGGGACAGAGGTGTATCATTCCTTTCCTTGGAGACATATGAGAGAAACTGCAAACTTCTAAATATGACTGGGATTAATTTTAATATTTATGCTAGAGATTATTTGAACATAAAGGAAATGCTTGTGAAATAAAGGAGACTAACAACTTTGTTTCCACAGAACTGTCATCCAAGGAGTATAATTCAGACATTAAACATGATACAGGAATAAGTTGGACTACTTAGAATAGAGTAAATACATGGTCACCTGGAACTAATCCCTATGAAACCTGGGAAGTGGAAGAAAGCGCCAAACTGGGGACAAACAGAGGTGGCATGGTATTCTCCCAATCCCAATTCCTTGAAGGAAGCTTCATTGATTGCTGATTTTTACAAATCAATGGGAACCAACAGCTCCTTCCATCCTTCTCTCTTTTTATTTCCTTATCTCTATTTGAGTTCTATAAATCACTTAAGATGCCACAGTTTCTGACTAAAATACTAAGGCAAATTAATATGACCTATGTTGAAAGTTCTTGATTGCAAGCACATAGAAAGTACTTAGGATCTAAATTGTGGAAGTGGGGAAGGCTGAAAGCTGCCTTGAAGTTAAAGCTTTTATCTCTTGAGACGAGGCTACTTTAGGTCCAGCATGTGTGACGCTGATGGAGAACACAGTGATATTTAACTAATTGCTAAAAATTATGGGATGAAAATAGATGCTGAGAGTCCTGGACAGAGTTCTATAGCACAACCTCCCCTATCCAGCAGATCCAAATTAAACACCACTAAAGGGAGTCTAAGATATGGAATCAGGATCTGTCATGATTAGAGCACATGAGAGCACACAAAAAACTCTACTCCTCAAAGATAGTAAGAAATCAAGAAATATGGTATCTAAGGATATTGAGCAATTCCTTGCATGTCTTTTGGCTATTTGAGATTCTTCTGTTGAGAATTTTGCTTAGATCTGTAGCCCAATTTTAATTGGTGTGTTCAGAATGTTGATATCTACTTTCTTGAGTTCTGTATATATTTTGGAGATCATCCTTCTGTCAGATGTGGGATTGGTGAAGATCACATTCTGTAGGCTGTCATTTTGTCTTATTTGCTTTGCCCTCTGCCTTGCAGAAGCTTTGCAGTTTCAGGAGGCCCTATTTATTAATTATTGCTCTCAGTGTCTGTGCTACTGGTATTATATTTAGGAAGTGGTCTCCTGTGCCAATGCATTCTAGGCTACTTTCTACTTTCTCTATCAAGTTTGGTGTACCTGGATTTATGTTGGGGTCTTTGATTCACTTGGACTTGAGGGTTTTTTTTTTATTTAAAATTTTCTTTATTCGTTTTATACACCAACCACAGATCCCCCTCTCATCCCTCCCTGTGCTCCCCCAAGCTATACAACTGTCTCCTATGTACAGAGGGCCTAGTCCAGTCCCATGAAAGTTCCACAGCTGTCAGTCTGAAGTTCATGAGTTCCTATGAGCTTGGTTCAGTTGTCTCTGTAGATATCCCCTTTATGATCTTGACCTCACTTGCTCATATAATCCCTCTTCCCTCTCTTTGACTGGAACCCTGGAGCTCAACCTGGTGCTTGGCTGTGGATCTCTGCATCTGCTTCCATCAGTTACTGGATGAAGAATCTTTGATGACAGTTAAGGTATTCACCAATCTGGTTAATGGGGTAGGCCAGTTCAAGCACCCTCTCTACTATTGCTAGTAGTATTAGCTGGTCATCCTTGTGGATTCCTGGGAATTTCCCTAGCACCATATATCTCCCTAACCCTGTAATGGCTCCCTTTATCAAGGCATCTCTTTCATTGACATCCCACTCCATGCCTCCCCAGCTTGAGCATCCCATTCCCTCATGTTCTTATTCCCCATCCCCTCTTCTCTACTGCCCTCTATCCCCAATTTACTCATGAAGATCTCATCTATTTCCCCTTCCCAAGGCAATCCATGTGTCTCTCTTTGGTTCCTCCTTGTTTCCTAGCTTCTCTGGAGCTGTGAGTTGTAGTCTGATTATCCTTTGCTTTATATGTAGTATTCACTTATGAGTGAATACATACCATGTTTGTCCTTCTGAGTCTAGGTGACCTCACTCATGATGATATTTTTTAGTTCCATCCATTTGCCTGTAAATTTCATGATGTTATTGTCTTTTATGGCTGAGTAATACTCCATTGTGTATATGTACTACATTTTCTTTATCCATTCTTCAATTGAGGGGCATCTAGGTTGTTTCCAGGTTCTGGCTATTATGAATAATGTTGCTATGAACATAGTTGAGCAAGTATCCTTGTGGTATAATTGAGCATCCCTTGGGTATATGCCCAAGAGTGGTATCACTGGGTCTTGAGGTAGATTGATTCCTAATTTTCTGAGAAACCACCACACTGCTTTCCAAAGTGGCTGTACAAGTTTCCACTCCCACCAACAGTGCAGGAGTGTTCCCCTTGCTCCACATCCTCTCCAACATAAGCTTACTATCTTAGAGGAGTAGAGTTTTTTGTGTGCTCTAATGTGCTCTAATCATAATAGATCCTGATTCCATCTCTTTGATCTGTGGTTGGTATGTAAAGTGAATAAAAAAATCTTAAATAAAAAATAGAAGTATAGTATCTGCCAATGTCACATCTCTTACCTGGGCAATTTGCAATTAATAACTATGAGAAACTCAGCATTCCAATGACAACATATAGTATATTATGCTTTCATGTTTTTCTTCATCATCCACCCACCAAAGCTACAAAGTTGAGCTGGGTGACAGAAGTTGAGTAGTCCTCTAAGTCAGAGACAAAATCCCACGTAGAGAAGATGACATTAAAAAGGTTTTAGATTCATTTTTCTTTTAATTATTTGAGTAGGGGGAAGGACTGATGTACATATGAGTACAGATGGCCACAAAGTGCAGAAGAGGTGTCAGTTTCCCCTATAGATGGAGTTACAGTCTATGGGAGCTGCCTGATATGGGTTCTGGGAACTGAAGTCCAGTCTTATACAAGAACAGGCATTCTCTTAACAGATGAGCCATCATTCCTTACTCTTAATATACTTTTCACACATTTCTGAGGATGAGGGCCGAGTGATAATGTGAGTAAATTGAACCAGGAGGAGGATTGTGGGATCCAGTCATATTCAGACCTCAGATGGACTCGTACATCTAACCCACACAGCACACACTAGACAGGTTCTGTGACTGTAGCTTCCTGAAGCTTATTTGCAAGGTTCTAATATCCTCCATGATACAGGATCTCAAACACTGGGCCATCTATTTCTTATCTTCAGTAAATTCTCAATATCTTAGCAAAAATTCAAACAAAATAAAAACAAATACAATCAATAAGAAATAACCTTTTTTTTTTAAAGTTTGTCCCTGTTCTTTTTCCTCAGTAACATCAGCCTCATTCAAACCAGGTTCCCTGCACAGGAGTTTAAAAAAAATATATCTCTGTAATGAATTAGAATGGAATGGCTAAGGAAAATAAGTCCTACTATTCAAAGATAATATACAAATAATTTTATATGTGATAACTCAATTTAGTTCTGTCAATGTAAAATCTACCAGATAACCAGTATTATTAGTCCCTCTATAAATCAAGTTTGAACTCAAATTATTGAGTGAAAAATGCAAGCAACATATGACATTGTTAATTGTCTCTGCTTTTTTTGAAACAAAATTAAATGGAGATGATTCCAATTGAAAAGGTATTATCTGTAGTTTTAGAGTTGACACTGTTATCTGTTAGGTGTCTTGGATAAGCCCAAGAGCCATTATGGAATCATTAGGAGGAAGGTGGTAATGGGCTCACAGGCCCTATTGACTGTATTTTAATCAGAGGGAAAACAACATCCTTCACAGGGCCTCAGGGGAAAAGTATGGAAGCAGGGAGAAGTGTTAATGACTAAGTCAGTTAGGGAAATCGCTACCCTGTGCACCAATGAACAGGATAATCTCAGCTGGGAGTTTGAAGGAGCTTTGAGATGATATCCCTGCCACCAAATAGATCCTAGCCCTCTTCTCATTCTTTGATAAAAGAGCAGCTTAAGAAATCTGAGGGCTTTCAATGAGATACCCATTATGAGATAAAGGTAAAAGAAGAGAAACCATCATCTTACCCTGAAATTAAGTAGTCACAGTTTGGCACAGAAGACAAAGCCATCCTCATCTACCATGGATTTGTTTTCCACTGATATGTGGGGAATTTGGATACCTGTCTGTGCATTCCTACAAATGGGATCATCCAAACTGACTGGAAGTCTGAGGAAAAGAAAGAGAAGACAGTGTACCAGTTGGACCGGAATCTAATCTGACTTCATTTTCCATAGATGCAATAATCAGTTTTCAAATTCAACTAGACTTGATTTAGAACCACCTAGGAGAAATACTTCTGGGTATGTCTGTGAGATACTTTCCAGAGAAAATTGACTGAAGAATGAAGATCCACACTGAATGTGGTGTTTTCCCATGAGTTTGGAGCCCAGACTTAATATAAACGGAATAAGGAGAAAGCAAACTGAATGTCAACATTCATCTCACTCTGCTTCCTGACTGTAGCCTTAATCTAAATAACCATCTCACACCCATACCACAAGGCCTGCCCTGCCTTAATAGATTGCATCCTTTCAAAACAAGATACAAAACAAATCTTCTCTTTATTAAATTACTTCTTACTGAGTGTGAAGCTACTGAACAAGAAAAGTAATACCGTAGGCTCAGGGATGGTCTTTCCTAATGAAACCATTAACCATTAACTGTGGTCTCTTTCTTGCCCAACAGCAAAATGATGTAAGAAGAAATAGGCCTTGGACAAGCATATGTACCTTCCATAAGATGATCTAGATCTTTTGATAGGGATAGCCAAAGGGGTGGGTAGTGATTTACAACACAGCTGAAGGAAAAACAAGATATACCTCATCTGAACAGACACCAAAATCTTGTAAATTTTTCTTTATGACTTTTCATCTTTGAATTAAATTATTGGTACTGAAGTTGATTCACTTGTTGCCAAGAACACTATGTAGCTCCCTTGGCTGGTTAACTCTAAGTCACCCTATCCTAATGTCTCCCACATCATTTCATACATTTCATCTCTGCCTTAGATAGTCAACATTGCCAACCATCTGACGTATTTTAATGAGAATCACAATGACATTTTGCATTGTTATTTTAATGAAAATTGTCTTTCAATTATTATTCTTATTTTGTGTTGCCATTAAAAATTATATATAGTTACAGCATGCTAATCTGATATACAGGTACATGAAAAATGATTCAACTAATCTGATTAATATGCCATCTCATATATTTACTACATTTTAGGATAAAAATATATAAAATCCATGCACTAGTCAACTTACAGAATACATCAGCAGTTGTCAAGGGCACAGAATACTGAGGATAAGTTTCTAATATGATAATGAATGACTGAAATCAGAGATAAAAACATCAGTAAAGGTCATAAATGAGAGAGAGGAAAGAGGAATGTGATGAAAATAGTGAGACATCTTCCAGGTAGAGGGAAAGTCAAACCCAGAGGCCCTGAGATGGGATTTAGAGTAATTGTATTTCAAGGAAACCAGTGCAGCCTTAGCAATGGGTAACATGCATTCCAGAGGGTGCAAGGTTAGAAACAAGAGAGGGCAGATCTTGAAGCATTTTTAGGCATGATAATCAGTGTCTTATTATAATAGAGGAATGCTAGAAGAAATATGTATTAATAAATAATTTGGGAATCACAGAGCAGCACTTGAGGAATCACTGTTACTGGTGGATGCAAGCTAAAAGAATCAGGTTGAAATGCAAGATCTCTGAAGTAATTTGGAAGGAGAGTCTAAGATATGATGTACTTAATTTGATTTTGGATATGAAGAAAAATATAAGCAGCAATTCAGTGTGCATTTCATTTAAACTTTACATTAAGTTAAGCCATATGAAGTTGATACTTCTGCACCTTGAGCTAATGTGATGTGCCTTCATGGAACTGATAAGGGATTGAGATACATAAGTCCCCATCAGGCCATCCTGAAGTTGGTGACCATTGTCACATGTGTTCTAGAACATTTTCAAGACTGAAAAATCATCTCAAATCAGTTAGGATTGTGTCTAATGTGACCGTATAATCCCCTTCTCTTTCTCAATAAGCATCTCTCTTTAATGAATAAATTCCTCTTAAATTAGTGCTCTTAAATATGTATATACCTTTTATACTCATAACTATACATGATATTATTTCCCAGTCTCCTTAGATACTGTAATAATCATTATAGACCGGTTCAGGTTACAGACAACAGAAGTATATCTCTCAAAGTTCTGGAAGCCAGAAGTCTGTAATCAATGAGCCAACAGGAACAGTTTTCCTTGAGGACACATTGCTCTTTTCACAGGCTATAGTTCTCATGCTGTCTTATCACATGTTTAAGAGTTCTCAGTAGCCACTTTAATGATTTCAGATGCATTTGTGTAGGAATTCAGTCTTTGAGATCTACTGAAGCTGAGGCACTCATCTAGCAGGCATAACTTCTCCTTGGCCCTGAATAGTCCCTATTTGACTTTTTGAAAGTGAGGCTTGTGGGGCAGTGGTGACACAAGCCTTTAATTCCAGCACTCAGGAGGCAGAGGCAGGGAGATCTCTGTGAGTTCAAGGCCAGTCTGGGCTACAGAGTGAGTTCCAGGGGAAACCCTATCTTGAGAAAAAAAAAGAAAGAAAAAGAAAAAAGAAAGAAAGAAAGTGAGGCTATGGTCGATATTTTAAAACTAAGGTATCAGATGGAATAACTTCTGAGTCACCCTCTGAATCAGTGGGATCATTCATTCCTTATCTTCAAAAATCACTCATGCTCTCAATGAAGTCTGAAAATTATTGTTCATTCTTTCCCTTCACATCATCTTCAGCTCCAACTGGCAGTACTCTCCTAGTGTGGCTAGTTAAGTCTGTAGAATGTCTACATTAATCTCTCTATCAAATGGTCATTTTTTTCTACCCATTCAGTGTTTCCAATATGAGTAGGCTGATACTTTTCCAAATCCTTAAATACCAGATAATGTGTACTTCACAAGTGCATATGAAGTCACTTCTCCAGTCTTACAATATTTGAGAAATGCCCATGAAGATCTAATTCCTAGTCTTAGCAATTTGCTTAGGAAAAGCATTAGTTAATCACCCAGTGTCATTGTTTGTGAATTTGACCTTTTATGAAGCTCCAGAACACAACCTCAATTCACCCAAGTCATTTGCCATTTTATCACAGTGATGACCTCCCCCTTAGTTTTCAATAGAAACTTCATTTCTGCCCCCAAATTTGATCCAGAAATTCAGAATCACCTTTTAATACTTTATTCATTGCCGTTAGGAATAATCCACCATTTTTATATGTAACTTTCAAAAACATTTAGATTAAACATATGCAGAATCACCTAACTTATTTTTTGTAAGTGGTTGGTTAGAGATGGCCAAAGCAGATATTTTCAAAATCCCTTCACTAACAGTTGACTCTAAAAACTACTGATGTTCTTGTTCAAATTAGAAATATAGAATTTAGCACCTGTCACAGGTTTTCTATTGCTGTGATAAAATAAAACACCATGACCAAAGAAACTTAGAGTGGAAAAGGCTTGTTTCAACTTAAAACTTCTGTCACCTAGGAAAGCCAATATGGAAACCTGGAGGCAGGAAGTGAAGCAGAGGGCATGGTGGAGTGTTACTTAGTTCTTGCTCCTCATGGCCTGTTCAATCTGCCTTCTTATACAATTAAGGATCACCTGCCCAGGGCTTGCCCCACCTATGTTGAGCTTGGCCATCTCACACCAATAATTGATCAAGTTCTACAGACTTACTTGTAGGTCAATCCAATGAAGTTATTTTCTCAATTTGGACTCCCTCTTCCCAAATGACTCTAATTTGTATCAAGTTGACCCAAAACTAAAAAGGATATCTTCTTTGAATATTTTCAGGTTAGATAGAAAAACCCAGAAACCATGGAATTGATTCATATAACTCCTTAAAATTCTTCTAGTATCACATCCCATGTCAAAATTGATATTGTTATTAGAAAGGCTTCTATAGAGAAATAAGCCAGTATGAACCATGCAGATAATAGACAGGTAGACCAATTGTAGGTAAATTGATAAGAAATAGACAAATGTTAATAGATAGATAGATAGATAGATAGATAGATAGATAGATAGATAGATGATAGATGAAAGATAAACACATGATAGATCATACATACATACATATATATATACACATATATATAGAGAGAGATATGACATGTAAGTAGATACATGACAGCTAAACATTTATTATGAATAATATCCCACATGGTTTTAAAGGTAAGTCCTAATGTTTCCTTTTTTAAGCTACAGGCTAGGTAAAACAGGTAGAATCCTTGCAGACGAGACTCAGAAGTCTGATATGGTGGTTTAAATGAAAATGCCCCCCAAGTGAGTGGCACTATTAGGAGATGTGGTCTTCTTTAAGTAGGTGTGGCCTTGTTTGAGGAAGTATGTCACTGTGGGGGTGGGTTTTGAGATCTCTTTTGCTCAGTCTTCAATCAGTATGACACTCAGTCTACTTCCTGTTACCTTCTAATCAAGATGTAGTGAGCACTATGTCTGCCGGAACACCGCCATCCTCCCTGCTATGATGATAATCTACTAAACCTCTGAATCTGCCACCTTTATGTTTTAATGTAATGTTTAATGTAATGTTTTTCTTTATAAGAGATATAGTGGTCATGGTGTCTCTTCACAGCAATAGAAATACTAACTAAGACATCTGCGAAAGAGAAAAGCCAATAATCTGAATTCCACTCTGGTTACAATGATCTAAGAAAGAACTACCAACATCCAAGGACAGAAAATGTGAACACATCAGCTTAAGCTGAGATGGCAATCATGTTCTTTAGCTACTGGAATAGAACAGGCCCTCAGGAGAGAGGAGAGTGCCCATTTGCTTTAGTGAAGGTGTTTGATCTATAGTCTACCTATGTAATACTAGTATTTAATTTTCAAAATCCCCTCACAGACATGCCAATAAATATTGGTTTTCTAGTTGTGTAGGCATCCCTTGGCTAACATAATGTGATGCACATAACCATCACTATTATCACATTCATTATAGCTGAACACAGAAAGTTCTAATAGTGTCATTAAAGGGAGACATTATTTTCAATAAAATATTTCCAAAGAAGGGTATTACTTACTGAGTGACTAGTATCCCTCAATGTGATATTCCTAGATACTCTTGCTTTTTCTGCCTAAGACCACTTTTGGGGGAGTAGGTGGGTATATTGCTTCATATAAAATGCTGGATAATCCAAATCCAACAAATACCTTAAGAGAGCATCTCAAAGATGGTTTTGTAGTTTTTGAAAAAACAATTTCTATTTCTGACCCTAAAGGAAAACCACTCATACCCCCAGAAACAATGAAATGACTGGGTCTAGCTAAAAACATACTGTATGATAAATTTAGAGAAGGGTTAAGTAAAGAACATGAGAGTTGGTATGGTGATATTCTTCAATATTGTTTAGCACGTAGTTCTCTAAGGCTTGTGGGGTTAATTGGGACTCCAGGAAATCCTGCTACTCTTTCCTACAGAGATAAGAGTCTGTATGCATCTTTGTAAGGCTCCTCACTCAGTTGATGGCCCCAAGGCTATGATTATCACCAGAAAGAAAAAAAAATGGCAGAAGAAGGAAGTTTTGATGAAACTGAAGTACAGTCTTCTAGAATTCTCTGATGCATTCCTTAGAAGGTGGTCTCGTGTAATTCGAAGACATAACTTCTTATTTATTTATTTTATTAAAAATTTATTTACATGTGAGGGGGTGAGGTATGTTCCTGTGAGTTCAAGTATCTTCAGGAGCTAGAAGAAGGCACAGGATTCCATGGAGATAGAGATACAAGCTGCTGTGACCCATCTGTCACGGGGGCTGGGAGCTGAACTCAGGTCCTTTGCAAGAACAGTAAGTGTTCTTAACTATTGAGCCATTCTTCTAGCCTTTGAAAAATGAGTTTTTTAAGAAGAAAATGATATTACTTGTTTTTTTTTCTAATGTGAATAATGTTCTTTTCTACCTTAGAGTTAGTCCCCTGATGAGCAAAAGTCCATATGTGCCCATTGTGATATTTGGAACTTGTCAGTGATGAAGATGTGGTTTCACCCCTATGAACATCATTGGTACTCCTGAGATACTTATTTACCTGAACTGCTCCTAAGTCCTATTCCTTCACTTCTAATGCTCCCCCTGCATGCAGCAATGGTTAATCTTGATCACCAGTTTTCAGAGACTCAGAAACCCTATGGAATTTATTAAGCATAAATATATCTGTGAGAGTGTCTCCAGAGAAATTTTGGTCATGAGGCTTATGGTCTAACCAATGGATAATTAATTAATATTATAACTTGGTGGCTTCTTCAGAGATGAGAAGTTGGAGGTTGGGATTTTGGAAGAGGGAGGTCCCTGGGAACATGTCCTTAGGATGATATCCGGCCTTGACCTCTTTCTGAATGCCTCCCTTTTTACTTTCTGCCCAATATAAGGTAAAGAATTCCATATACCACTTGTTCTTGCTATTATGATATCCTGCCCAATCACATTTGGCCTAGTAACCCTAGACTGAACCACTGACAACTATAAGCCTAAACAATTCTCAAGTATGTCTTTGAGTTGTTTTCTGTTAACTATTTGGACACAGCAATGAGAAAGGTTACTTAGGAACTTTTCACTTCTTTATCATGCTCAATCTTTGGAAACATTACCAACATATCACTTTTGTTTATATTTTGAATTGTGATTTTCATGCTGTGTTAAAAACCTTTGCAGATGGACACACAGGATCCACATTTTTTTCGAGTCATTGTTGCAAATTTGGTCACATTATTGTCTATTATCCCCTCTGTGGATGAATGCAATTCAGGTAACACAAATGTAGGTTAGCTACCTTGTAAAAAGTAAGTTTGCAGCCAAGTAAATAAATAAATAAATAAATAAATAAATAAATAAATAAATAACCAGAGGAAATGATGCTATTCTCAGATATCCAGGAAAGGAAAGTATGCCCAGTGGGTGAAATTAATTATCAATAGAAATCAAGGACTGGTCACCTGTCATGTGTTACTGAGAAGTTTGGTAATACTCAAATTCTAATCAAAGTAACCTGAAGATGATAATTTCAAACAGGCAAAGATGAATGTGATGGAAAATCAGTGACCACAAATCTAGCAAATTAGATTTTTCACTGTGCAAGAAAGGAAATAATTGTCAGTGTGCTAAATACCACAAAATTTGAAGTGAAAGTCAAAATTATTTAGTCTACTGTCAAACATGAGGTCCCTGGATTGGTCTTATACTCAAAATATGTGCTCCTTCCTCATTAAAATATCAAAGTTATTGCTGTGACAGTACACATTATACAGTCAATTTGCTCATTAATGCAATTATTATTAAAGATAGTAAATATTTAAAAAGAACTTAGCACATCCCAGGCATTATATAATAAACAAACCTTTTGACCAGTTTAGTTTCCATGCTAAACCTGTAAGGTAGATAAAATTTAATAAGTATTTTGTAGACAGAAGGATTAATTTGCAGAAAATTTAAAGAATTTGTTCATTCCTTCATGACTAATCAATGAAAGACACGTCTATTGAATCAAGAGTTTTCACTAGGCTTCTACATATATTTGAACCTGTGATAGGTAGGTGCTGAATAAGGATCAGCCATTGGTAGTGGAGATGCCAAGGCAATTTTATTCCTTGTCCTAGGCTAGATCATGGCTTTTATGTTTCTCATTCATAATATTAGTTATCACCTCAGTCTGTGTCAACTGAAGTCACATATAGCCTCAAAGTATTTCAATTATCTGTCATTTTCATCTATTGAGTCTTTATGATTCTTAGCTTTTACTTACCCACATCCCCGAAAGAATAATTTAATAAATCTATCATAAACCTTGCATTTTTAAATGAGCTGCTATGGTATATGATTCTGACTTTTATCTGGCTTGTAGGAATTTGTGCATTATATGTATCAGCAATTATAAACAATATGCTGTAGTTCAATAATCACCTATCTTTTGTAAAACAAAAATGTATCTTACTGGAATTCAGTCATGCTTATTTGTTTATATAACTTCCACAGTTGTTTTCATGCTTTAATGGCAAAGTTGAGGGTTACTACATTATGCTTTGAAGCCTTCAAACCTAAAAATTCTTATGGAGAAAAAAGTCTGTCGACATCTTCTCTATTTACAAAAATTTTACTTGCTGTAAAACAAGTCTGTAAGTTCTGACACAATGTAAGAACTTGATGTGAGAAATTCTAACCACGATGTCGGGATGAGATGTCTTGAACCATTTATCTGACTTTGCCTTTCATATACCCATTCTATAATAGCAGAAAAACACTGCAAGAAATTTCTAAGACTTATCTATGATGTTTATCTCAGTTGAAAAATGTCAAAATATTACAATTTTAAAAAGTTGCTACTTGGATGAATTCCAGCTATGCTCCAAGTTGTTTAGTTACATACATATCTCTATCAAGTGTCCACATCTCTCATGTATAGATCACGATGCTAAGAATAAAGTAATAAAATTAAAAGAATAATTACTTTATCACCTCCTGTAGATGCGTTCCTGCTCACTGTATGCCATAACAGAAACAAATAACTAACTTACATTGTCATGGATGTATGCCAAAGCAATGACATTTGGCTTGACTTATAATATCCAAGACTGTATTTGCTTCATTTAAAATCATGGATTAATAGCTTTTTTCTCTATAAACAGTGGACACTTTGGGCTGATCTTGACACACACACACACACACACACACACACACATACACACACACACACACACACGCACGATGTATTTCTACCAACAAAAGTTACCTTTGCTCTGTACACCACACTGCTTCTTAATTTGAAGAAGACCAGATCTAGAATTATCTTCTTTCAGCAGAATCTGTGTCTTATGAAAGTAGATAAGTGAGCTCTTTTTGGCACAAGAATAGGGCTGTAAGGAGTTCCTGAGACAAACTTGTATTGCTCTTCATGTTAGATTTCCCAGGACACTTTGGATACTTACAGAGGCAGCAGCTGCAGGACATTTTCTCTGTCATATTTTGTTTTTCAATTCAGGTTTACACAGAACAAAACGTTGATTGAATGCATGCATTATATAACATATTACATGATGTTTAGTTTGAAGGCAGTGGAATTAGATTAAAATACTTCAAATGAGTATGCTGCTAGCAGACAGAGGTGAGGAAGACTTTGTAGATAACAAAAAGAATACATAAGGCCATAGTCAGCAATCAGATGTATGCTTAAGTATTTATTATTTTAGAATGGTTGTGTACATAGAAGACAGGTTATAAGGTTAGAAAGTCAATTTGGGGCTAATAAAAAGCTAAGAAATTTATGCTTATAAATGAATCTGTATTTTCTAATCGGCTTATGGTTAGAATACAACCAGCTTATGGTTAGAATACAACCAGCTTATGATGCCATAGACGATAAATATCCAACACCCCAACCATAGCCAGCAAATGGCTTTTTTCTTTACTAATAAAAGTGTTTTCCATTTGTCTTCCTGTATCCATCATGCCTTCTTTTGCTCTAACTTTGAGTTTTCACAACTGAACTTTATAGCCACTTATAGATGCCCTTCACCTTGATATTGACCAATGTATGACACTAGCTAAAGAGAAAATTTTGTCACCTTATCCCTCCCATTTTTTTCATTTCTCTGGGCTGTGGCACAAGAATGGCTATAGTTTTCACATTAAAAAAATGATTAAATTAACTTACCATCATGGTTTGCTTAGGACTGAGATTTCTCAGGATGTAAAACTTTCAATAATGAAACTGACAAATCTCTTGGCAAATTGCAGAATGTCTGGGATATATTTTTCTCACTCTGTAGCTGCCACATGGCATCTAGCAGGTCTTTCCTGGATGATAGAAGCTCCATCTTTTTCCTGTAGTCACTCATTTGGTGGTGACTAGGAATTTCACAACTGATCATTGGTTCTGATGCCTAGCTCCACACATCTGTATTTAACTGTTTCCAAACACCACTTGAATGTGATTCTTGTTACCTAAAAATATTGAATTGAAATATTCACAAAATTAAAGATACTTTCATTATCTAGTTGTACATGGCTTCATCTCTAAGATCAGAGGAAAGAGAGATCATCCATGTAACTTCTGAGAAGACAGAGTAGTGATTCAATACAGTATATATTTCTGAGGCAAATATGAGGGCCCTGTTTGGAATTGATGACAGTTCACTCTGTCACTATAGGCTCCTTGTGTATGCAGTGGGGACAACCACACCCATCCAACATGCTTGGGTAGAAAAGAAAGTGATGGTGCATAAATATATGTAAGGTCATACCTTAACAAACAGCATTTCTGTTGCATGCCTCATTTAATTAAATTGTTGTTTTAGGAAAAGAGTTAATATTTGGGGTGCATTCACATTAGAGGAGACTTTACATGTATTCCACGTAAGCAATATAGACTGCATATTTACCAAGATATATTTTTTAATGCTAGTTTATTTGATATATACAGAATGATCACCATGTCACACACAATATGTGGACAGGGCTTTCTTTTCACAGTTTCTGTCCATGTTTCTCCACCTTCTTTCCTGCATTCCAGGTGTGTTGCTGTCTTCAGGGAATTTATTTGATGGTCCCTCTGGTGAATGTGTTCCTCCAAAAATTAAGTAATGCTTACTACACTTCATTCATATTATTGTTCTAAAGAAACAACTGCAGAGTGTAATTATCTGTCATAAATAGTGGGAGCCATGCTCCATATTATTTCCAACCCCTGATATATGAGGATGTATCATTACCTAGAATCATAATGCTGCTTTGCTTAGTTTTTCATTTTCTATTTATCTCCCTAAAATGTAAGCACAAGAAAGCAAAGACTGCTTTGTATCCTATTACCCAACCACTGCACAAACAAGATAATACACAAATTCTGTACACACAATAAAATATTTTTGTTTAATAAAAAGCAAAATGTTAGAAATAAGGAATCTAAGGTCAAATAATAAAGAGTTTGGGCCACTAAGTTTCTCACAGCTTGGTAGAGGAGATGAATTAGAAATAAAGTTGTAGTATACAGAAGAGGACTTAATGGTCTGAACAATTTTGCAAGCACAGCTAAGACATTTTAACATTAAGGAAGCAAGAACCTCTTTAAATATCTCTTTTCTTATCAAATGGATAAGGAAGTTGTGGATAGAGAAGATTCAATTAAGACTGGCAAATCTATCTTTCATTGATTACCTCCTGGATGAGAGAGGCCCAGTTGCAGCCAAAGGAACATGAGTGTAATGGGATTGTGAAAGAGACTTATGGTTAATTGATGTTCAACACAGGGAAGCAAATGAATATTTGAAGAATGTCAGTGTGCTTCCACAGGGCACAGAGCTCTTGTTTGTTTCCTGCATGTGTCAGAGCTACACACTCAAAATCTCATCCTGATATTTCTTAGAAAAGGTAGCTGAAAAGTTACACTTCTCAAAGATTCAGATGTCATGTGTGGTTCGATGTTAAGTGCGTATTGTGGAGTAACCCACTTGCTTCTCCCTCCCTTGATCAATCAGGGAAATAACAGCAACAGTTGACATGAAACAAAGTATGATATAAAGTGACCAAATTTCTGGAACATGCCTTGCTCCTCCCACCTGTGTTACTGTGAGAAAGTCATGCCACCTCTCCAAATCTCACTTTGTTCAATTTAACAGGAAAAATTATGAATTCACCCTATAAAGTATCAATCAGAAGTGCTTTACTAAAGGTTAGGAATCTCAATTGCATTTACAGTTGTGTGTGCTTTAGGACTACCTACCTAAAAGTATGAAATCAAATGATACACAGTGAGTATTCACTTAGTATAGTTTTTCTGCATTTGGATTTTGCAAGATTATTAAAACAATCTAACCTAAAGAATTTCCTCTGAATAGTAGTATATATACTTTGATGGACAGAAATGGCTACACCCCAGTCACTTAACTTGGTTTCTAAAAGATGAAAGGCTAAATCATATAAACCAACCTGTAAAATTGTTCAGTTATATGTTCTTGGCTTGGCTTGTCAGTCAAAAGCTGTGGGGGGCATCAAATATCATAAAGAATGGATAATTTTGAAAAGAGAGACTTAATTTTAACAACTCAATCAATTATATGAATCATTCTGCTAACAGAGGCAACAGAAACATTTAGGGGTTCCCTTTCTTCCAATTTTTCATGTCTTCTGTGTATCCATAGGCAACACTGCTTTATTGAATGATCGGTAGCCTTTTGTGCATGTTCTATTTGATATTACTGTAGTAGCTAATTGGCTTAATCTTACAGAGAACTGGTTGACTCAAACACTTTTTGGCCCATGTATAGCTGCATAAAACTAGCCAGTTGTGAGTTCTATGAATGAGTTACTATATTCCAATGCCCTCTAGTTTTCCTGTTTCTAAATAATAGATTTGGATGAGTGTGCTCTTGAGCAACTAATAGCCTTCTACTACATTCTCTGTTCTCCCTTTGTCCAGTATGATTTTTTAATGGGTTACAACTGTGTCTTCCCTTTTACTGTTAACCAATAATACAAATTTATCTTAAATTCTTCCCAGATTACCATAGGTTGCTTTTCTATTAAATTCTTCTTAATGTGTCAATTTTATTTATGTTTAGTATAATTCTTACACACAGTAGCTACTTAATGCGTGGTTATGTGACTTCATGCACTCAGCATGAAGTCCTCTATCCTGGGAAGTATAGATTTAAGCAGTTCAATCATTGACATTTATCATTAAAAATATAACACCTAGACTCTGTTTGCTAATGTATATAATCCATGTCAAGAGGGAAGTGTACTCTGATTGCATAACTAGCAGTGGAGAATTCAGAAGATTCTATTAAGAGGAATTACATGTTTAGGAGACTCATCCACTGAATATATCACTTCTCAGTCAGTGAGACCATTCTTGGAATAAGGATTCAGCACTATGGTAAAATGAGATGCTCAGAGGAGCAATAACAGCAAAGCAATGTGTTCACACTCTGGCAAAAAGAAGCTCACCTCTTCAGGCACTACCAACAAGGTGAGGCTCAGTGTACATGAGGACCTAAAGCTTTCCTGGAGGAAACTCTGGATAATGGTTTGTGTCCTGACTATTTATCAAAGTTGTGCACAATGGATATCACACTTTTTTCTTGTCACACTCATTTATAAAATTAAAAAATGCATTCATGTTTTCATGTACCTATGAAATTTTTATGTAACATGCAGTCCAATATCTTATACAAAGGATATGATTAACAAATAGCTGTCAGTGTTCTCCTTGTCTTTTTATTTTCATTATGTTTACAATGATAACAACTAAGAATATTTCTGGTAATGTATACCTATATTTGGCATCAGGTGGTGGGTTAACTTCCTATCCATATTAACCCTTACCTATGAACTAGAATGAACCTAGGGCTTAGAGATCGACTCAACCACCTCATCTGTAGATGCAGTTGTCGTATATGGGCTCCATGATGATCAAACAAATACACAAGAGCCTTTGGTATCCTGGGGCTCACTCCACTGTGTCATACAGAGACTGTAACAAGGATTTAATCTCCATGGTAACCTCCCTCCACACACAGATACAAGCACATCAACATCTGAGACTCTTATTTTAAGCAATAGCTATTTTTTCCTCTTTTTTTATTCACCTCCCTGGAGTTATAAAATGCTGCAATGCATGATAAGTTACATTTACCTAATATCATCGACAAACTTTTCTGCCAGGAAAAGAAATGTCCAATGAAAGCAAATCAATGGGCCATGGAAGCAGCTTTTCCCAGCAGTGACCTAATCTGCCTGTTTCAAAGGGTGAGCAAACTGTAATTCAGTAGCAAACCAGGATTCCTGGAAACGATCAATTTGTAAGCAGTGTTGTCTTTGCATCCTTATCACAGAGGCCATAATGGCCTTGTCCATGAGGCGAAGAAGCCCTGGAGGACACCGGAGTCCTGGGCTCAATGCTCACCCACAAGAGTAATCAACTTAATCATATCTCTAAGCCTTAATTTTCTCATCTGTGAAATGGTAAGAGTGAGTGTTTCCCAGCATTCCTGAAGAAGTTTTTTGAATATTTGCTTCTAATCTATTACGCATGAAGGTTTTTATACATTTTATATTGCTGGATTGATGTTAGGTTTCTTGCATCCTGTTTTGATACCTGCTGAATTCCTTCAAGAATCTACATTTAAATTTGCTCCTTTTCTTTCTTCCTATTTTTTCCTTTCCTCAGCTGAGAGAACCACAAAGGAAGAGATGTATAAATATTTATTTAGTGTGCAAAACGCAAGACATTTTTTATGTACGGTTTACTGCCATATCCCTAGACTCAGAACAAGAGTTAACTTATATCTGCATTCGGTAAGTCTGCTGTATGAATGCAATCTTTCCCCTTTTTTGCAGGGGGTAGTGGCAGACTTTGAGACAAGGTTTATCATATAAATAGTTCACTTGGGAAGTGACTTTAGGGAAAGGTAGCTGAAGAATGAGAGAAGTAAGCCCGGGAAGAAACCAATAAAGCAAACTAGCATTAAGGAGGAAGCAATATCCACCATTGGCAGGCAAAGCGAATTCATGCTGAGGAGACATGTGGCTAGTGGGGCCCCACCCTTCAGAATTACCTGCCCAATAGAGCCATGAGGACACCAAAGCAATTGCACCTATCATTACATGAGGCAGTTTGTTCCCAAAGACTTCCTGCCCATCTCTCAGGAACAGAAGAAGGTTCTGCAGCCAGGAAATGACCACAAGTGAGGATGTTAAGTACAGGTAGTTCTGAATTTGGGCCAGTGTCATGAAAATATCAAGAAATGGGAATAAATAAACCATGACATCTAATTCAACTATTCTTGAGGAATTTTACATAAACTGTTAATTTCTGTGATTCATATGACATAGGATTTTATGTTATGAGTGTAGGAGAGAGAAACGGCTGAAGAGTCAATCATCTATTCTTTCACACATTAAAAAGCACGTAATCTCCATATACAATAAAAACTGCAGTCTCTCATGACTGAGAATCAGAGAGCCTTGAAGATAAAATTATAAAAAAAAAAAACCCACAAACTGTAGATTTGAGTTCAAATGATTTCCTTGGTATCAACTTACATGTGATTTCAGACATTTCATCTGCCCTCGGTTGCAGAAGTTAAAATTTGGAATTAGGGCCAGGCGATGGTGGCACATGCCTTTAATCCCAGCACTCGGGAGGCAGAGCCAGGCGGATCTCTGTGAGTTCAAGGCCAGCCTGGGCTACCAAGTGAGTCCCAGGAAAAGGCGCAAAGCTACACAGAGAAACCCTGTCTCGAAAAACCAAAAAAAAAAAAAAAAAAATTGGAATTAGGACAGGGATAATAGCTACATTTTAAGGCATGCGCCTCCTCCACTGGGGTGATGTTTCTATCCCGAGCCTGCATTTGGGCTTGATGTAAGTGAGCCCTATCATTGTTTGCTATGTTGACAGGAGCTCTACATGGATGTGACAGTGCTATCCTTGTTCACATTGACTGCTTCAGTCATTGAGAACTTTCTCTACCTGCCCATTTTGTCATTGTTTCAGTAATCAAGTTAAAAGTAAAATGAGCTCTTTAGGACTCCCAAGTATAAAGAATGTACTTAGGCCTCTCTGCAATTATTTGTAGCAAACCCACATACCCCGAAGTTTCAGAAGGCCTATCTATAGCGTGAGTGATCCAATGTTGATAATGTACCAGAAGTAAGCTAATGTAAGTGCATTTTTTGCCTTTTGTTTTGGTAGGGATAGACCCTAAGAGAAGTGTAGGTGACTATATATTTATTCCGTTTTTATGTCAAAGAAACAAGTTGCTATCATGTATCTGGGAATAAGCCAGAAGTTAGCAAGATGACAGGACACAATCTAATGGGACAGAGACCATAAAATTCTGGGAACATGGTCTGCTTTCCTAAATTATCACTTAATAATAACATTGATTTAAAATTTTAAGCAGATTTCCGTGTATACTAGCCCATCATGGTCTTCAGAAGGATGGAGATATAAATAGCCATGCAAGGCTGACAAAGACTGTCCATGCCTCTTTCATTTAATAGCATAAAACAGACACATGAAAGAGTTTCCACTACAGTGTTTACTCTCCGTATTTTTAAATTAATACAATTTTCACTTTCTAAATAGATGTTGCTTTCTGAATGCTTAGCCTATAAACACACACACACACACACACACACACACACACACACACACACACACACACAAGAAATCACTGTTCCCAGAATAGTCCTGTGTATAGTAGGGGTTCTACTTGGATGACTTAAAGTCAATATTCTAAGCATCACTACATCTGAAATAATATTACTTATTGCAGATTATACCAATGGTATTGAAGGACTCTTATATGTCTCTTCATAGCTGAGTCTCAGTAACTATCTCAATAATGTGTGTGTGTGTGTGTGTGTGTGTGTGTGTGTGTGTGAATTTATTTTAAAGCTAAATTTAAAATAAGAAAAAAAATAAAAGAAAGCCAAAATTTCAGGGACTAGAACATAGCCATACAAAAAATAAATGATAGAGGCTTTTCTTGAACATAATTTGTCTCCCTAAATGCAGAAAAAGCTGATAAAGGGGGAATTTGAGAATAATTAACTGCTAAACATTGTCAGTATGTAATAATGTTCTGGCTATCAAGGTTCAATCTCGGTCTGGCTTAGCCATTAAAGAATAGTTTCAAAACTACCAACTGAAAAGTAGCTGAAAAAAAACTTTAAAAAATTACTGAAACACTCACCATGAGTCAAAATCCTGTCAATTTGCCATGACATATGCTGCCTGTTAAGATGATCTCTGGCCTCACTAAGCCTAATGGATGATGATTTCAAATGTCAGATTTCCCTTGTTTTCATTTGACCCCCGAGTTTCAGAGTAAATTACATTTATCACAGAAAGGTCAGCTAATTTTTCTTGTGAAATGTGCACAGAAGAGGTGGGAAATTTAATGGTTAATGTGAGTGGGCTTTTCTGAATCTTAGCCAGCTGACATACATCTCTGCCTTTATAGAAGAAACATCCAGCTAAAGCCATGCAATGAAAATGTTGAAATCAAAGAAATGCTTATACCCAAGCTCCTGCTGTTGGGCTTCCTTTAGTGTCAAGCTGTGTAATTTTCTACCAAGAATCCTAGCATCAGATACCCTTAAGTTCTGCATCTTCTGGGGATAGCCAAGGCTAGACAAACATTGTAACACCACTGCCAAGTGGACAGTTATTTCCCAAACAGGATCTATCTGTGGCTCCATCTCATGCTCTGAAGTCCACAGCATTTCAAAGACTGACTAAGGAAAAGAGGGGAGACTGTGTCCTTGGTATTGGTGGGTATTGGTGGGACTCTGTTGTAGAATGTCTTCTTTTATAGCAATTTATCTAAGCATGGTCATTAAGTGTGTGTGTGTGTGTGTGTGTGTGTGTGTGTGTGTGTGTGTAATGTGTGTGTACAGAGAATTACCAGAACTGTGGGACAAAGAAGAAATTCCAAGAACAATTTAAAGGACATCGATTATATGTCTATAATATGTTCAAGGTGCTAGGCTCACAAAGACAGTCTCAAAATGGATCTTAATGGTCAGACTTCATATTGTAAGTGAGAAATACCAGAAAATAAATTTCTCCCTCTGTTGTCAAAACAGTCCTTCAAAAACTCAAGTCAGAAGTCCTTTCTTTCAGAAAGCTCTACAGGCAATTTTCTTCCAGAAGTCCCTGTAAAAATACCCTTCGATGTTTCTGTAGATATGTGCTTGCAACTTCCCCCCAAACCCACTTTCTAAAAGGACAGCTCCGTGTGGATACAGACATTTCATTTTCAGCACCTTGTTCCCAGAATTTATGAAAATATATAAAGCAGGACAATAAAACATTTTTAAACATTTAAATATATGCAACTGTGCAGGGCACTAAAATTCCAGGCAGCTATTTTTTTCTTAATATTTTTTTCCTTTAGGCAAAATTGCTGTTGACTTGTCTTGTTGACACTCTCGTGAAAACCTTCCATTGCTTTTTAATTATAAACTTTCAAAAAGTAGATTTGTGATGATCTTGAAGAACAGAGCAATTTTCTGACACTGTATCTCTTGTGCCCTAGAAGTCAAAGGTCACATAAGATTGGCATTGCAGGAAATTAACCCTCAGAGAAGATAGATGGTCATAGAACCCAATACTTAAGGAGAACATGTTGATCACCTAATGGTGTCGTGAAGTCAAAGAAAAGAGAAGACCTGGACTTTGAGGCTGTTACAAGGGTTATGTTACAAGAGATATGATCCAACAGTATCCCCTTTCCATTTTCTTCCTCAATTAGCCCCCATGAACACCATGCTGGCCTAGATCTGCATTTCCTGCCAGCATCACCCTCCTCCTTCCTCTCACACTGACACAACTGACAAATGCATGCCATCAAACACAAGTGCATGCCACCTGACTCACTGAATGTTTGATGTGCAACATCAGCCAGTTTCCTTTTGTTTTTGTATTTTTTTTATTCATTCTAATGTCACACATCTATCACAGCTATAAAATTTAGAGGAGAAAATCATATTGCCACTGTGCAGCTGAATGTGTATCCTGTGTTCTGGTGGGCTGGCAGTGGACCATTCTCTTTTTGAATGAAGGAAGTCATCCTGAACACACACTCATTTCTGGTAATTGCTTTTTCTTTTCTATCACAACATGCCGGAGGAAGTATTTCTTTCTCTCCCTTCTGTTGGTTGCATTACTTATTAATAGATTTTGAGTTCTGTATTTTTAGTTTTGTTTTCTGACTTTGGGCAGGGAAATCTGCAGAGAGAAGTGCTGTTTTGAGATGAAGGATGCTGAGGAGGGTTTAGAAACAAGATACCTGCTTCAACACCTGGCAGAAAATGAAAGAAAAATATAGCTTTGCAAAATGCCCTTGGAGATGGTATCTATTGCACCTTTCTCAGGAACTAGGCAGGGTCAGCCTGTCAAGTTTTGTTTTACTTTGCTTTGCTTTTCCAATTCTATGGTGTCTCTGTGTGTGTGTGTGTGTGTGTGTGTGTGTGTGTGTGTGTGTGTGTGTGTATGTTGGGGATGGTTTTTAAAAGGAGCTGTAGCGTGTGACTGTCTAGGTAGGCCTGTTTCTATGTGTGGGGACATGCCTATGTGGTTGTGTGCACATGTGTGTATATGTGTGTGGAAGCCCAAGATTGGTATCTAGAATTATCTTAACTCTAACACCGTATTAATTGCTGCAGGATCTCTCAATCAAGAGCTCACCTATATGACTAGTTTCACTAGCCAGATTGCTAGACCTAAATATCTTCCATCTCCATCTTCTGAGATTGGAATTACAGGAGGACCACCATACCCACCCAACATGCTTGGATTCTGGGAATTCAAACTCATATTTTCATGTTTAGGAAGCAAGTGCTTTAAGCACTGAGCCACCTCCCATTCCAAGATCAAGTTCTATTTTGCTGCTTTGTAGATGAACAGCTATTATTTGGAAATCACTTGGTCAAGTCTGCATGCATAGACAATTGTGGATTTTGGTCATCATGGACTGAAATCCTATACCTCATCATTTCTTTTGAAAGAAAGAACAAAAATATACAGAGTAAAACTGTTATCCTAAATATAATAACAGAAATGAACCCATAAAACTTCTGCTAGTTGTATGAAAAATGTTAATTCTTTTAGTAGTAATTTATTTATTTTTAATTTGAGTTTTTTAATATACAAACTGCAATTACATATTTAAAGAGTACAATGCAATGTTTTGTTATTTATCTGAAATATCAATGAATGATTCTATTATACTAATTAACAGAGATATGCTTATAAGTAATTCAATGTATATTTTGAAATCGCTTAGAGCACATTTTAAATGTTGACAATAGAAAGTATAAAAGCTCGTGACTATGTGAGTTATCTTAATATTATCCTATATGCTGTTGCTAGTGTTCTTTATAGTGTGATAAAACAAATATAAGAGGGAAAGCTAATAATAATTATCTTCAAATCTTGTGGTTTTCTTTTTTATTCAAGTTTTGCTTAGATTATTTTAGGTGTGACTGAATCCAAAACCTGCGTCCTTTCACTACATTCAGCTAACTTACAGGCTGAGTGCTAACAACCAGTTTCATTGAGAGCTAGGCAGCAAGTACAAGTCTATGATCTTAGGATCAAGGTAACTTGGGGATTAACCAGGGCTTTGTTTAGGTGATAAGATTCTATGGCTACCAGGTGGATCTCTGGGAGTCCAATTAGCGAGAATGAGGAGGATTTATATGAGAGAGAATTGTTGAGACCAAGGTCGGATAAAGCACAGAGACAAATAGCCAAACAAACGGAAACACATGAAATATGAACCAATGGCTGAGGGGTCACCAACTGGATCAGGCCCTCTGAGTGGGTGAGACAGTTGATTGGCCTGATCTGTTTGGGAGGCATCCAGGCAGTGGCACCGGGTCCTGTGCTCATTACATGAGTTGGCTGTTTGAAACCTGGGGCCTATGCAGGGTCCCTTGGCTCGGCCTGGGAGGAGGGGACTGGACCTACCTGGACTGAGTCCACCAGGTTGATCTCAGTCTGTGGGGAAGGCTTTGCCCTGGAGGAGATTGGAATGGGGGGGCGGGCTGGGGGGAAGGTGAGGGGGGTGGGAGGGGGGAGAACAAGGGAATCTGTGGCTGATATGTAGAACTGAATTGTATTGCAAAATAAAAATTTAAAAAAAAAGATTCTATGGCTAAAACTGAAGTAAAGGAGTAAAACCCCAAAGACTATCAGATACATCATTATCAGACAGTCCTAATTTTAAATTGAAGCACCACCCATCATGATGGGAATAAGGTGGTGGTTTAGTCAATGCAGGTTTCCATTACAAAATGTCATTGGCTTGGTGGCTTAAGAGCAATTATTTCTCATATTGCTTAAGGTTCTAGTGGATGTAAGCCTGATCTCAGGGGTCATCACAATCAAATTCTGAGAGGGTCTTCTTCCTGTCTTGCAGATAGCCATGATACTGCTGTGAACTAAAAGGACCATTTAAAAAAAAATGCTCTAAGATAAATCTCTCTCATTACTTTTACTTAGAAAGAAAGCAATAATAATACTACAAGATATCCAACCACATGGCTTAATGACCTTACAAAGGTTCCATCTCAAAATGGCATCACATTGGAATAGAGGTAAAACATATGGTTTTATAAAGGAGGTCATGTGTTCCACTAATTGCATAGTAGAGGAAATGAGATAGACAGTAGGAAAGGGGAGAGAAATGTATTTGAGATAAATTAATTATCTGGAAATTCTTCCTTCACCAATGTAGGTATTGAAAGTCTAAAAACATCCACACACTCCTGTTTTTCTAGTAGGCATTTCTAGAATCTGTGTATCTTATTTGTGGCCTCACTTCTACAACTACAACCAAGTTTTCACTTTATTCCAAAGAAAATCAAGTCAGAGTGGTATTCTAAGCTTGTATCCATCCATCTTAGTAGCCTAGCAGAAAAGGAGTCTTTTCCTTCCAGAGAGCAGAGTAGAAGAAGAGCCTTACTGGCCCAGTTTGATTACAGGCATACATAGTCTTGGACTAGTCATTGAGACAAAAGGACTGAGCATTAAGTGAAGACTGTTTTACACTCAGTGAGTATGAGATTCTATAATTGGTCACCATTCAAGAATCACAATATTGCACACAGTTGCCCAAGAAAATGAGACATGCTATGAGTAAAGGTGACCCATACACACTTTAGAAATATCCCAATAATGGTCAATGAAAATTGTAATTAGCATAATCTCTGTCAGAAGGGAGTGGGTAAAGGGGTCAGATGCTATGGGATGTCTTTCTGTATGCTGTGAATATATATTGTTCCCATTGGTTAATAAATAAACTGGTTTGGCCTATGGCAAGGCAGCTTAGAGGCAGGCAGAAAAGGAGAGAGACAGGAAAGAGAAAGGCAGAGTCTAGGGAGATGCGAGATAGCCACCCAAGAAGCAAAATGTAATGGGATGCAGGTAAAGCCACAGAAGACATGGCAAAACACAGATTAATAGAAATGGGTTAATTTAAGATATAAGATCTAGTTAGCAAAAGGCCTGCCATAGATAGACCACATAGTTTGTAAGTAATATAAGCCTCTGTGTGTTTACTTGGGTCTGAGCGGCTGTGGGACTGAGCAGGACTGGAGAAAACTTCTGACTACAGTCAGATAATCTGGTTTCTATCTCACTGTTTTCTGGATTCCAGGTCTTCTTTCTGTAATATAAGAAATCTAATAATGGGCTTTAGGTAAGAACATGCTTTCCATTAACAGTTAGTAGGTCCTTAAGAATGGATGGATCCTTTTCAGAACCTCTTCTGTCCATGATGGAACATCGAGTGGCCCAAGCTTGTGTAAGTATCCACTGCTGCTGTGTGTCATGATTGCAAGAGTCATGTTCTATCTTGATGGCAGCATTTCACGGCACTGCTCACATCCTCCTGATCTTACATTCTTCCCAATCCCTCTTCTATGATGTTCTCTGGTCCTTAGCAGGATGGTGTAGGTGTCCAACTTAGGACTGAGTACTCAATATTCACTTACTTTCAGCACTTTGAAATATGCTGATATGAAATGAACCATTTTGAAAGAAGAGGTTCAGAGCAGAGAGGTAGCAGAAGGCAATGAAAGTGAATATATTCATAATGTATTGCATACAAATATAAAACTGTCAAAAATAAAAAGGATACATTTACCATATAATCCAGCTATCCCAATTTGAGACTATATCCAAAGAGACACCCATGTACCCATATTTATCACTCACTGTTCACAATAGGTAAAATATAAAATTGGACTTGATGCCCCTGAACAAATGAATCAGTAAATGAAACTTGCACATCTACAATGGAGTATTATTTATCCATGAGGTAGAATGAAATTCCCATATTTTCAACAAAATACATTGTCATTGAGCTAAGTGAAATAAACAAATGTATAAAAACAGCTACCTATTTTCTTTCATGAAACAAAGTTACTCTGAATGGTAGGAAACTGAATAGAAGGGATTGAGAGAGTGTCTTGAAGAAAAGGGAAGTTGAACAATGTCTACCAAACATAGAATAAAGGAATTAATTCTAGGGTTCCAACACACAATAAGGTGACTGTAGTTCATAATAAGCTTTTGTATATTTGGTAAAAGCTCTAGACATGAATAGAGATTTGAAGAAATGGCAAACATTCATAAACCTTATTTGATTAATTCACATTGTACATGTGATGATATAGTGACATTAACACAAACAACTACTACATGTTATTAAGTAAAAATAAGATAAAACTTAAAAAGCACTCAAGAGAAAATGAAAAAAATCAGACTGTGAATGTCAGTCAATGGAAGAACACTTGTCCAGTAGGATTGAGGAACTTGTTTGATCCCTGAAACAAAAATTTAACAAAGGAAAGCCTTTAGATATTTAAAGACATATACATGTCAGAACATGTGGAATCAATACATTTAGTTATAAAAGTCACAAAAATATCCCTTAACCAGCACTTAGAGCTTGTTCTAATAGATTACTTTCTTGGGATTTCATTTTTCTAATATTTGATGATAGTAGAGAGAGGAAGAGAGAGAGAGAGAGAGAGAGAGAGAGAGAGAGAGAGAGAGAGAGAGAGAAGAGAGAGAGAGAGAATATACAGTTGACCCAAGATACCTGTACCATGTGCCCCCCTCAATATTGAAGTACAATCTCTTCTCTATGATAAAATGAGACTGTCACATGCTTTGAAGCAAAGATGATTTCTGAGACTTTTGAAATAAAGATCAATGTGCTCATCCTGCATGCAGACAATTTCATCAGCTGAAACACACACCCTAGAAATGACTAGTCCCCATAGTATCCAGGCCTCAGGCTTTCCTGAAGTCATAACAGATGCTCCACAGCTTTGTAGAGCCCCAGAATGCTAGCAGCTGTGACTTGACGCCTGATAATTAAGCCACCTATCACCTGACCAACAGTGCATCCCAAGTTAGGATTGTTCTAGGAGAGGCGGCAGTCACACTATTCACTCACAGAGAGTATAGAGGATTTCAGACACAAACAGGTTTCCCCAGCAGTGTCTGATCCAACAGGGAAGGAAACACATTCCACTTTGAATGCTAGAACAGAGTTTACTGGAGATTAGTGTCCAAGCTAGTTCTGAGTGTGATAAAATAATAGCTTATAGGTCATTTAGGTAAGGTATTCACAGCCAAAGTGTACATTACAATTACTCATGGAACATTTGGAACTGCAGTTCTCTGACCTAGAACTTTGAATCAGATTTTTCCAGGGTCAGACAAGATTTAGATTTATAAAGATCCTTATTTATTTCAGTTGATTTAAAAATGATTATTCTAGCAGAATGCCAGTCTGTGAAATAAATAAAGATGCTAATGTCTATCCTTGCAAGAAGGTAATTTGGGACTAGATTTCAATCTTAAATGTTAAAAATAAAATATACAATTTGATGATTTGTGCACTGGTGCTCTTATGATACAATTCTGCTCCAGACATGACCACATTAGAGAGAAAGAGGGATCATCCATTATCGTGGAGATGAAATGGGGATGTCAGAATATCTGACATCACAGCAGATAAGAAGTTGACAGGGAGCATACATGAAAGACCGAGGACATAAGGGGCCCCAAAGAGAGGACTCCAGTAATCTACTTACTCCAACTGTGTCATCTACTACATTTTACCACCTCCCAAATTACCATTATATCATGAATCCATAAATTAATTAATTCATTGACTAGGCAACCTAGTTATTACTGGTGACTTAATTATTACTATATCTCTGGTGATCTGATTATTACTGGAAATGATAGAAATGAATAAATTAACTAACTCTCTCTCTCTCTCTGTCTCTCTCACGCGCACGCGCACGCACACACACACACACACACACACACACACACACACAGAAGTTTGAATGACTAATCTCCTAGGTATTTCTTAATTAAATCAAGGTGGCAATCAGTATTAACCATTATTTATGAATCATTGCAGACCCCCCAAGAACACAAATGTCCTAGTGAATATCTATTGGAAGTCATACAACTGATTTATATACTCACCACATTTACTTATTTAGCAGAATATTATGAAAGCAAAACTAATTTAATATTTATTAGCATTGCAAAAAATGATAAGTTGTGTCAGTTTCAACTCCATCACTTCTGTGAACCTACTGCTACTTGCTTACCTTGGGGTCCTCAACTGCAAATACAGAATCACATTAGTGTTCACTGGGCTTATATAGTTGTGAGATTCACTCATAATAAAGCATAAATGGAATTTGCTTTGATATTGGCTATGGTGGTATTGTGTTCCTCAAAATATTGTGCACGCTAATAAACTTATCTCGGGTCAGAGAAGAGAACAGCCACAATATTAAACATAGAGGATAGGCAGTGGTAGCACATGCCTTTAATCCTAGCATTCCAGAGGCAGAAATCCCTCTGGAATCTCTGAGTTCAAGGCCACATTAGAAACAGCCAGGCATGGTGACACATGCCTTTAATCCCAAGAAGTGAGCCTTTAATCCCAGGGAGTGATGGCAGAAAGCAGAAAGATATATAAGGCGTGATGATCAGAAACTAGAAGCGTTTGGGCTGGTTAAGCATTTAGGCTTTTGAGCAACAGTTCAGCTGAGATTCATTTGGTTAAGGACTCAGAGGCTTCCAGTCTGAGGAAACAGGATCAGCTGAGGAACTGGTGAGGTGAGATAGCTGTGGCTTGTTCTACTTCTCTGATCTTCCAGCATTCACCCCAATACCTGGCTCAGGTTTGATTTCATTAATAAGACCTGTTAAGATTCATGCTACAATTGGCATGTGCATGGCATCTACATACTTGCTCAGTATGATGTATACTTACTGTGCAAAGCCTAAGTGTCTACTTGCTGTGGATACTAAAATCCAGACATCTTGTGTCTGAATTCCTACCAAGTCACCTACTAGTTGCTATTATCCACTTGCCAGCTCTGGTCAGAGGGGACGGTGGACCAATTATGAGTGTACAGGAGGCTGACAAAGATACAGAGCCAGGAATCAGGTGCCTTGGTGTTTTGCTTCTAAAATGTAGAAGATGGGGTTGTAGTAGCAAACACCATCACCAGGGAGCTTGTTAAAAAGCTAGTGAATCTTGAGCCCCACCCTAGACATACAGAATCCAAATCTGCATTTTAACAAGATCCCTGGGTGATTCCTAATGCATTCAATTTTGCAAGCTATTACTGTAATGGGTCAGATCCAGGTAAGACAGCAGCAGTGACAATAGTCTAGCTCAGAGGAAAAACTACTAAGCAGAAATAGAATTTCCCAAGATAGGTAAAGATAGTTACAGAGTAAACCAACTGACAGGTAACTGACAGGTCATTTTACAGAGACAGTTCCAGTAAATTGAATTCTCTCAAAGAGAAGGGTTTGTGATCTAGGACTGTTCTTTAGGGTCAGTTCACTTGAAAGGATCTGTAATCCTAACCAGAAACGTCCAAATACTCAGCACACTTAGAGTGAAGTGTAGTGCCGTAACTAGAGATGGGTTGAGGGCCAGAGGAGGACTGAGGATCAGAAGGTGGTGTGGTGCCATGAATAACAGAAAAAAAATGTAACAGGCAACTGAAGAGACTAAGGTAAAGTTAGGGTACCTCCAACTCTTTTGTCTATGAGCCGTTAACAATGAAGGGCAGGAAGGGCAGTCTTTCAGTAGCATGAATCTGGAAGCCAATACAGAAGTCTCGCTGCATCCCAAACCAGAAAAGATATTTCCATGGTCAGATGAGACTCCTGAAAGAAATGCACACACACCCAACTCACAGTAATACGAGCAGAAATGAAGCCTGGAGGTTACTATTTAACCCCAGGAAATGACAGCACCCAGCCAAAGTGAAACATATTTTCACAAGTAAAAGCAGCGATTTCTAAAGCCAATCCACAAATACAATGAGTTGTCAACAAGGCAAAGTTGAGATGATGACTGGGGGTGGGGGAGGGAGGGTAATCTCACCACCCGAAGAGTGTCTAGCAGTCTGGAGATGGGAAGCTGAATTAGAACAGGTGCATCTGAACATTTTCCCACTATTATGTCCTCAGCATTCTATTCCCTCAGCATTTGCACTGCACTGGATATTTAAATAAAAAAAAATAGAAAAAAATAATCAGACAGGGCAATACAAGTAAAGAAAAATGCAGGTGCATGGTGGAGAGATTAAAACTGCCTTGAAAGATACAAAGGAAAAAAGACACCACCTCCTCCTAAAAAAAAAAGATCAAAGTAATTTTCTTGTAATGCTTTTGAGAAATATTTCAGTGCTCACATTAGTGCACATGAATACGTTAAGTAGACAACATCTGGATATTTCTTGACACCAGTAGGTAGGTTGGGCGATGAGCTCTGCCATTACCTGTTTTCTTCACTTAGTGATGACTGCGGCAATCTTTCCCTTTCAACATATACTTACTTCAGTCCTATTAAAAGTCAAACTGTATTTCATTATTTGAATCATAATTTATATAGTCATCTGCCTTTTAAAGGAAACTTTGATTCTACAATGTTTGGGCTATTGTTGGTGTTAACATAATAGAGACAAGGCTGAAATAAGCATCCCTGTGTGTCCTTAACTTTTTCCAGGATAAATGGGCACCATATCTGCAAGTTTATGGAAGAACTGTATGGTGGTATTTATAGCTTTTCTAAATGCCTTTCATAACAATTGACCAATTTAAATTTCTATGCCCTATACATTAGTGAATCTTGTCTTCCTTACACCAGCTCTAGACATCTGTATATTCAAATCTTATTTTTGCTACCATTAATAGAGAATGCTGTCATCTAATTTTGGATTTGACTTGCACCATGCAAATATAATTCACAATTGACCTGAATGAAGTGTGTCACGAGCCCACCAGACACTGCCTGCCTGTCCTTTGTGTTCCCACTACATCATGGGTATCTTCATTCATCTCCATCTACACTCCCTCTCCACAATACTCCAGTGTTAAATTCAGTGCTCTGCTCAAAGATGCATCTAAGTGCCTGAGCTGGCAACTGTCTCCCATGAAGTTCTGTTTCCAAATGCTTCAGTATCATTGTTTATTCATGTATTTATAGACCTTCAAAAAATCCACCAAGCAATTATTATTTATACTATTCTTAGCAAACACTATCTAATCTAAGACTATTGTTAACTTTTTTTTTTCACTTTGTAGTTCCTAGCTATTGTTGACAGAAGTTTCAACTAAGCTAGGGTCCAGAAATCTTATGTTTCTAATCTATGTTTAATTCTGTCCCTTGGTAAGAGAACTTCTAGATTCTTGTTTTCTAGACAGAAAATGCCATGTAAATTGCTGGAAGCTAATCCCAGGTGATATTCCTCAAAATTTCATGCCAAGCTTATGGTACTCTGCTACAGATAGAGTTAACATCTCCACAGATGGAATCCTAGGAATGAAGCCAACGTAGATAGGAAGCTCCATTCATACCCTACTCTGGGATCTACTCTGGGTCTTTTCACAGTAGGACATAAAATGTATCTACTCCTGCAGACTTACACATTCAGAAGTCACAAGTCCTAAGAAGAGGAGAGATTTTCAATTCACTGTTGCCATGGTGGTCTTGCAAATGGAACCACCAGATGGTGATGGTTACCTTAGATATAAGCAGAGGATGTGGAGAACTAATGGCGAAAGAACTGCTTGACTGAGGGCTGCAGGGAAGTAGGCAAGTCTCGCTCACTATGGGAAGTGAGAGACTTCTGGTCTTTCACCTGAAAGCAAACCCAGGGAGTAATAAACCAGCTGGATGTCTATCCCTTTAGGTACAGGAGACTCAACAAGTGCTATCTGGTTCAAGTCTAGAAACCTTTGTCTGAGGCAATGGTGTCAGAGGACCAAGTTTAGGAATATTCAGAGTAGTGAAGTGAGATTTGCCCACACTAAGGGTGAACAAGAAGTTCTTTCCTAGAAAAAAAGCCTTCAGGAAACTCCAAGGGGTTCTCAAAACACAGTAAGTAGGAATGATTCATGGTAAGCACACATAGAGAGCCAAAACCTGCATGACACACCTTTTCATTTTCCCACCATTCACCTCCTCTTCACTACCTGGGAAGATTACTGATCAGAAGCTACTCAGAAAAAATGTGAAGACTGGGTAAAGAAAAGAGTGTCTTCATCAGAGACAGAGCAAGCTGACATCACAAGAGAATCTCATTGTGAGAGATCATGTTGGTGAAACTTTATGGTTTCATGAACCAAAGTGATCAGAAACACTATGGAATTCATCACAGATGTCACTCCCAAATCAAGAAAGACATTTATAACATTAAGCAGCCAAAACAAGAGTCTAGTTGGACCACTTTCTTTCTTAATTGTTAAGTTTGCACATGGAAACCTAAGAATTCGGTTGGGACCCAGCTGTGTTTCTGGTTCTGGCTACTGAGATGCCTACGGAATCTCTAGCCCAGTAATGTGTTTAAGTAATATTTTCTCCTCCATGCATGCTTTTTTTTCTGTCTTCTCACCTATTTTTCCCAGCTAGTTCAGGAAGAGATTGAAAATGAAGAAAAATATGACAGCTTTCTTCCATTTTTTAAAATCTGCAACTCTATTTGAATGAATGTAAACATATATACATATCCTATATAATCACATATTTATACATATATATTAACATTTGCTATTAGTTTTATCTCTTCTATTTTAAACAGTATTATCTAAACTAGCTAAGCACAAGCTTTCATATTTTTTCACCATAAATAAACAAAAATGCTCAAACACAATTTGTAAAATGTCATCTCCAAACCACAGCAAGGATGCTGCATAAGTAGGAAACCAAAATTAAATCAAACTGGGCACAATGCCCAGACATAGGCTTCCGGCAGGCAGGCATGGAGACAGAATGAAAGAAAAGGCATCAAATTGGAAAAAGAAATAGTGGAATAACAGGGAAACCGCAGTAATTAACCCCACGGCCATACTGTCTGCTGTGGGAACCATCTTTCATTTACCTTTGTAAATGAATGTTGGACATTTTCCATTTATATTTGAAGTGTATCTGCATTATTGGTTAACGTAAAGCTAGAGAAATGACACAATTCTGTTATAATGCAGAAGCTCTTATTTTAAAGCTAATTGCTTTTTCAAAAAAAGAAATAAAATAGCATGATGCAGAACAGTGACATCATCCTCCAGGAGACTCTTGTGCTGTCAATTTCTTGTCAAGTGCTCCCTGTTTCCCAATATTGGGCAACCTTTGATGTGTTCTCTGTTCCTGTGGTTGTACATTTTTCCAGATGGTTGTATAAATAAGTGACTACCAGAAAAAGGTCAAAATATCAATGATGGTAGTTTTAGAAATAGTAGTAATAGTAACAATAAGAGAAGGGGAAGATGCAATCATGTCACCAAGTTGCTCCCAGATGCTGCAATCCTCATGCACTGGTATGCACAGTAATTCACAGTAGCAGCAGGTAGTTAGATGAAGCTTTAGGACAGAAGCACTAGCTTTCTGACTGGAAACTGGGGCTTCATTCTTGTAGAAAATAAGGGCAGGTTGTAGTCTACTCATTAAAAACTCTACTGATGAACCTAGAAGTATATAAGAAGAGAGGAACTACAAACAATAGCAGGCTAGCCATCTGAGATAGGCATAAAGAGGAAACAATATCTATTCCTTGAAAAATAGTATACTACAAATGTTAACAACAACCACCAAATATCCAAACAGCAACTCCTGTCTCTGTGTGTGGCTAGATAGTTGTGCCCTAAATCTTAGGATTATTGATTCTCATAATGAATCTTTTGTTACAGCAAGGTCCTGATAGCAGTAGGTGGTATGGGAATCCTAGCCAGTATATAGCTTACAATGGTCCATAGCATCATCAATGTCCACCCACTGGGCATTTTGTAATATACACACTTGAAGTAGATGGTTTGGCTACTAGAAATAATGTACATATTTGTTTGGTTGTTGTTGGATTTTGTTTGGCATTGTGTGTGTGTGTGGGGGGGGGGGTTTCCAGTGCTAAGAATTGAAACTAGAGTCTCATGCTTTCTAGACAAGCATTCTTCTACTGAGCCATAGACCCATTCACAATTTCCACTTTTTCAGTCTTGTTCTGTAGAGTTAAATAATCTTTCATAGAATGGAAGGCTTAATAGGAAACCATGAAACCACCAGCAAAGTTTGATAGTTTCATATCTAAGACAGTAAATTAAAAACAGCCCTACAAGCTAAAGGAAAATGAGAATCAGAACATTTCCAAAGATTGAAAGGATATAAGAAGAAGGAGGGAGAATTGTGGTGGTTTCCTTTAATTAACTCCATGGAAGACATGGGAACTGGAAGAATTACAGACGTTCATTGTAGCCCACATCTAACTCAACCAAATAGAAAGCCCAACTGGAGCCATCGTAACTAACACAGTATACTTGATAGATGGTCTCATTATACCATCAAGGGAGTGTGATGTGGTTTCTACAGACTGTTTTATTCTATTTTTATCAGAAAATGAGAACAGTATTTGAATTCAAGTCTTACAAAATTTCAACATGTATACCTGAACATAAACATGTAGAATTCTGCTTTAAGGTGATATGAAATTTTCTATTATTTGTCATTGAAATGTCTAGTGTTAATTATACTTCCTAGGTATGATCTAATATGACATGGACCAGTTACAATGATGGTACTATGTTGAGAAAATGATGTCTAATCCACTAGAAGCATGGGTAAAAACATATACTTTAAAGAATGGTAATACAACTGCAGGAAGATTTGCAGGTCATTCACATTCATAATTTTAGAGATTGAATATTAACGAAATTATCAAATCACATTTTTTTCAAACACAGTCCCTAATATAAAGGGTAAATTACTATGTCTCAGACCTATTACTATGCCGGAAAGCAACCCCCTGCTGGTGGGCCTCTTTGGATTTGGAGATTAACATTGCCACCTAGGTATACTTCTTCGGCTTATCTTTTGGTGGCATAGAGGTGGCCAGGTTTAAGCACAGTGGGGGTGCTGGATAAGAAGCACTGTTGTTTAAGTTTAATGATCTGGCATAGCTCATGTTATTAGAGATATCCATAGTTGAAGAAAGGCTATGGGGATGTTTTGGCAAAAATCCACTGGGAAATGAATACAGCACAAGCCACTGGAGCTGAGGAAAAAATCCAAGCCACCTGCAGCAGATAATTATAAGCTGGGAGAACTCTACATGGAGATAAAATATCTGACCATAGAATACATATGACAGAGTGCCAAAAACAACCTTCCTCTTGAATTTGCTTTTGCCAGATGCAAGAACATATAAATCTGAGCAAGCTTAACAACTATCCATATTAAAATGAAGGTATAGTATCAAGAATTAAGCTTAAATTGGATACAAAACATAAGAAAAGTCTATGAGAATAAGGGAAAATTCATACAATATCTCTCTCTACTTAAAATAACATGTATCTTCCAGCTCACGTTATAGCTTTATGGAAAAGGAGAGCAGAATGCTTTAAACTTAGTGGGAGGAAAAGTCTCAGGCATACTTTCTGAATTTGGTAGCACAGCATAGAAGTTCAAGACAAAATTAATAGAAACCAGATTCATACCAGGGTTCTGTTGAAACTATGATAATGAACAATCATCCCAACATCAAAGAAAATTTTCTTCATCTATTGTGAGCTAAAGGAAGTATATTGAAATTGAATGGCATACTGAACTATGATGGGTAGTGAAGTCATGTTTCTAAACCTTGAATGATCCAACCATATAGCATTGACCAGGGAATTAGATGAATGTGTCTAATAAGTGACATGAGTCAAGAGAGATGAAAGTCCTACTTGTTGGTATTTTCTAAATCAAGCACTGGATATCTCAATATTCACAATGGACACTAAAAGGCAGTAACAATTGAGGAAATGGAGGAGCATCTGTGGCATCAACTCCACAGATGTCCGAGGCTAATATGGTGCTTTCAATGTTGACTGTCTTAATATAATAGAAAGAAAAGCAAAATTTCAGCTCCCATGTGACAGAGTGTCTTCAAGAAATCTGGTCACTTAGAAAAGAGATGACTATATTTAACTCTTTCTCTTCCAGCAAGGTCAATTGTTGTCTCATATTTAGTGTTTACATGTATTTTGGGGAATTTGCAGCACACTAACTTTTATTGATCTACAACCTGAATCAGCATCGATGTTCTAAGGCATCTTTGTTTCTGAACATGAAACACCATGAATCACTTTCTAGCAAAGGAAGTGTAGCGTAATGTGTAAGTTCACAGCTTGAAAGAACTCTGAAATATCCTGCTCAAGGCAAAGCTAAAATGCCAGTTTGGGTAGCAGTACCCTGAAACCTAGCATCAAGATTCATTAAAGGCTCTGAATCAAATACCCTACATGTTGTTGAGTCCCAACAGAAAGAACACATGTATATAACATTTTACAAGTTATTTATTTTGAGTACTAAATTATGTCTCCAGAAGCTCATTCATTAAGCCTATTTTTGACCCTAAAGATCCACATACTTTTATTAGTTCTCCCCTTTCTCAGAATACCTTACCTTTCTTTCCTCTAAAGCCAACATATGCCTTGCACTCACTGCATAAAGTTTTATTTGACGTCTAGTGTACACCAGGGACCAAATTAGGTACTGAGGATACCACAGTGAATAGAAAACACAATGCACCAGCTCTCCTTCTGTGATATTGTAAAAGAGATGGTTGTTGAGTGATTAAAGTAGACATATTGTGCAACATGGAGATCAAAATCCAAAAGGGAGAAATGGCTTCAGATGAGGTAGGCAAGGAGGTCTAAATTAAGGTTGTAGTAGACTGAGCCTTGAGACTGCTAAGCTGTAAAGACCTTGATGAAGAGTTTCTCAGTAAGTAGAAAGCAGAAATTATAAATACTTTGAAGAAAAATTAAATGTAAACTTCAGAGAACCAGCAATGACTTTGAGGAGTCCAGATACAAGTAAGGAGGGAGAAATGAAGAGATATGCAAGAGTACAGAGGAACCAGGTCAGGTAGTTGGATAGGTATCATGGTAAATTCCAATATTATTAATAAGTCAATGAGACAACTACTGAATTAACAGGAGGTAATCTAGTAGCTGTCTTGAGATTTTCTAACTTTCTATCAGCAGCATTTTACACACAACAGCAGGCTTAAGCTTCAGCTTTCTTGATTATAAGAATGGGACACTAGATTAAGCTATACGTTCTTCTGCAGGTTAAGAAAGGAGACGGAAGTGTTTGTGGTTTGTAAACTTCAGTGTGCTCTATATACAGCTACTATTCTAGGATCTCACTAATGCTTTCCTACAGAAAATATTTCTAGTTTTTCCATTGTTTCCCCTTCTTATCCTTGAGCCTTATTATAAGGATTAAAGATGATAGTGTAGAGGATTCCTAAGAAGTATTTGCTTTGTATTGGTTTATATAGCTTTGTATACTTATATAGCAAAGTATAGCTTTGCTTGAGAGTTATATGGAGATCATAGCAGGATATCCTGTGAGCAGAGGTAGAACTGAAGGCCATCAAGATATCCTTCAGGCAGTGACATCCTATCTGACACATTTTCAATCATCTTAAAGGCTAGTTTGTCCATTTGTATAATGGACACAATAGACTTCTGGATTAATTGTACGAAATGGATGTGAGGAGGAGCTCTCAGCTCCCTGAATAGAGGTAATGTCATGGCTATCCCAATCTACCCTCCTGTGGAGTTAGCAAATTGTCTCTTAATGGATCTGAAGCTCCTATGATGCCATTTAATATAACCTCAGCAGCAATTTATTAAATGGAATCTGGTGCAGTAACTAGAGCATTTGAATGAAGCACCTGACCCACAGAGCAAGGCATGCTATCCTCTCTTTCCAGTGACCTCAGCAGCAAGGATGAGACAATGTGAAAAGGAAAACAAATTACAAATTTATACTTACCTTACCCAGTGGAATTTACATTCTCATGACTACTTGCTGTGGTTGTGATGGAAAATGTTCCCTACAGGTTCATGTGTTTGAATACTTGAGATCCACCTGCTGGTGCTGCTTTTGGAGATGACAGAACCTTTAGGATGGAGGTTATAAGGATAACTCCCTGAAAGGCAGCCATTGGGGGGTTTACAAGCCAGTCCCACCTCCTGATCTCTCTTTGCTTTCTCTTCTGCTAGATGTGCAAAGCTTGTTGATTCCTCCCATCATAATCAAGAACTATTACAATTGTGATGCCTTCCCATGCCAAACTATGAACCAAAATATAGCCTGTGGTCTTACACCATTGGCTAAAGTGTATCTTTTCCTTTGTAAGTACTCTTGGTTAGATATTTTATCCCCAGAGTCTCAAAAATAATACATACAGAATATTGGGGCTGAAAAGAGAAATTATTGCAATAATTAACTTGACCCTGGTTTCCTTTTTTTTTTTTTCTCTTATTGTTGTTCTGTTTTTTGCCTTTGGAATTGGTTCATAGGAGGGATAAGGAAGAGTCTGGGCTGTGGGCTAGAGAAGTCCTAGAAAACTGTGAATAATTTCATGTGCTATTCTGGAGGCAGTCTGAAGCAGAATGCCCATAGAAAGCTCACAGTAAAGACCTTACTATTAAGGTTTCACAGTACAATGATCCTATGGGGAACTGGGCTAGCATCCATTCATGAAATGCTCCTGCAGGGAAGATAGCTGTATTCTGCCCTTATCATGAAAACTTGCCTAAGGCAAGTTTTTGCATGAGTCCTAAATAATGGACTAAGATGTTAGATGAAGAAAATTCAAGACAGCATGACATGAAGTCCAGAAGATGGCTCCTGCTCTGCAATTTTACCTAGATAAAGGATAAGCAGATGGGCAGACACTCCTGATATTTGTGCAGTTGGGTGAGGAAATGAAGTTAGAGAGAGAGCAGGCAAGGTGTGTGCTGACAAAAGAGCTGTAATTGTTGAAGAGATTAGGATTATTAGCTAGAAACACTGAATTTTGCACCAGGAAGTGTTCCTGTAAGGCAAGATCTTATTCAAGCAACCACTCTCGGGATAAAAATGCAAACTCACTGGAAAAACTTTCACTTAAAAAGAAAGTGCTTTAACAAACAAAGCTTCCAGAGCATTCCTACTGAAGCACTGTCCCCTAAGGCACATAATCCCTAAATTGGGAGGTCTTGACCCCTGTAATTGAATGCGGAAGATATGAAAATTTGGCAACAGTGAAAGATTTTTAATTTGCAATGACCAAAAATCCAAATCAAATGTGTAAAAAATGGTAAGTGCTCACTAGTGTTCTTTGGTGCAAATTCCAGGAAGCCTTAGTTCAGAAGCACTTTGCAATGTGCATGCTATCACACTGGCAAGCAGTGACAATGAATGGAGTCTGAAACATCTCAGCTTAGATTGCAGATTCTCCTATGTTATGAGATGCATTGTTGTACTGAAAATACACTTGTCTGTTTTTATAGAAACATAATAGTCTAATTGCAGAAAATTAAGACATTCTCCATGCAAGTATAAAATTAGTATATCTTTGGACTGCACTGTGTTAGAATATTTGATTTTAGAAATTACTTCTTGAGTTCAGTTAAATTAAGTTTCATAAATCATTGTTAAATTAATTTTGCATTGGGATAAAGACAATTTCTAACAATTCCTGAAATGCTCCTCAACCTATTTCAGCTCTTTGGTACTATATATTTATGCAAAGTTATATTCTGAACATTGATAAAAGTAAAAATCCAACTATCAAGCTCCAAGAAATGCTGACAATGCTGTGTCCTGAAACATCAAATATCCAGCTAAAATATATTCCTTTATGTAAAAATAAGCTAATACATACATATTATAGCTACATAAATTTGTTTTATTTTTAATACATGGAAAAACTATATGTATACCAAAGAATTTTTTAAATAAAATTCTTCATTATTTATCATTATCAAATGTTAGATCTACACGGCCATTTAATACACTTGTATACATAAAAATTTCTCAGGAGAAATTTGAGAATGAAAAAAGTTTTTAAAACTCTAGCTCAAGAGAGTAGTTTCCCAAATTCAACCTCAAGACATGCAGAAGCTGCTGTGCTCCATACAGACCAAACAACATCTTGAGCTGGCACAAGAGTTTGACATTATCCATGTGACACTAATTTTATAGTGTGAAAGCCAAAGTTACATTTGAAGTTTTAATTAGTATGCCTAAAAGATCCATGAAACAAAAATGTCTCTGATCTACTAGCCTCTTCCTCAAGGACAGATAAATCCTGAAATGCTGGAGGCTATTGTTTATGGGAGACAACAAGCCACATGTTTTTCACTCCCTTAAACAAGTTTATTTGACCCATCTGCAGGAACTATGAGGATATATGCTTGCACCTGACTGGACCTGATGGGAAATGCAATGAATTATGGGTTTTCTGTCTTAAGCCCTTCCCAAACATGATTCTGAGTCATTTCCCAGAAGCCTGGGTATGGACCTAGCCAGAGTTCACCCACCTGGCCAGTATTTAATTGAAGCTTGCTTCAAATTTGGCTTTAAATTGGGGTAGTGGTCTTATTCTCGATCTGTGGGATTAACAATAGGAATGCAAAATGCAAATTTAATTGTCATGGAGGGTTACATCAATGTTCCTAAAGAAAGCAGGACCAAGTAATATGTAACAACAAAATTCCTGAATGGAGTTTCTGAGCACACAATGCAGAGAGCCATGAAGGTGAAGTGTAAGTTGCTTTAGAAAATACAATGTATTGGAGATGTCAGAAATGTGACATTTATTGAAGAAAGCTGTGGATACCTACAGGAGCCAATTAACAAAGTCTTTGTGTCACAGGTAACAGAACTGGAGGAGGAGGACTAACAAACTTGATGGAACACAGACAATGCCACAAAACACCCCAGATGTGGACTTTGGGATCTAATGTTTGCTCTGGGGGTTTCATTCTTTTTTCAGTCTCCTCTTTTTCCACTCCTTCTCCTCCCTCACACTTTCCTCTTGGGAATGGGAATGTTTACTCTGACCCATTGTAGGTGGGGAAATGTAACTTGGTTTGACAGAGGCTTAAAGCTAATTGGTCACTTTAAGTTTTAGAAAGGACTTTGGATTTTGGAATTTTGAAGTGTTAGAAGTGGAAGGCTATAGAGATTCTTAATGATAGAATGCATTTTGCCTTATGGGACAAGAGGAGTAAGAATTTGACTTAAATGAAAATGTTCCCCAACAGGGTCACATGTGGACTACTGGTACATTGCTAGTGGCACTGTTTGGGAGAGTGTGGGACATTTGGAAGATGGAGCCTGGCTAGGAGTAGTAGGTCAATAGTGAGCAGGCTTTATAATTTCATAGCCCAGCCCTGTTTCCCATTACCTCTCTGTTTCTTCTTCTTCTGTTGCTGTTATGAGCAAGCAACTTCATTTTCCTGTGGCCATAGGCAAGAGCCTCTCCTACTGCCATGTTTTCCTGCTGCATTGGATTGTGGGAGCCCACAGAGGTTTCCTAGCGAGATCTGAGCTTGCTTTACCAGCAGGGCTACATAAGAAGATGATTGAACCATAGGCCTGGGTACCAGGTGTTTGGAAGTGTCTACACTTGGCTGTATCTAGCAAGGTGGGGGGGTCTTTTGCTTTTCCCCTGGCATTGTTATAAAAAGCCCTTTTGGAATAAAGTTCTAGGCTGGTGGATAAGGATCCAGGCCCTCCTGAGGCTATCCTGTGTTTCTATCTGTTTCTCTCCCCTCTATCCTTCCATCTAAATCTCTTATCCCTCACTCCTCAAGAGTACCCTAGAGAAAAAAGTCAGGGGCAGGTACCCCATGATGGATTGCACCTTCAAAGTGGGAGCCTAATGTACACCATTATATATATATATATATATATATATATATATATATATATATATATCTCCAAGTCATTCAATAAACTTAGTGATTTCTTTATGCTTGATTAAAACCTTTTGTTGCCTCCCATTAGGAATTCACTGATTTGTTTTTCTTTTTCTTTTTTACATTTTTTCAAGACAGGGTTTCTCTGCGTAGATTTGGAGCCTGTCCTGGAGCTCACTCTGTAGACCAGGCTGGCCTCAAACTCATAGACATCCACCTGGCTCTGCCTCCCAAATACTGGGATTAAAGGCATGCACCACCACTGCCAGGCTGGAATTCACTGATTTTTATAGAAGTATTTGACACTTAGGTTCTGGCCTCCCAGCACTCGGGAGGCAGAGCCAGGCAGATCTCTGTGAGTTTGAGGCCAGCCTGGTCTACAGATCAAGATCCAGGACAGGCACCAAAACTACACAGAGAAACCCTGTCTAGAAAAACCAAAAAAAAAAAAAAAAAAAAAAAAAGAAAGAAAAAAGAAAAAGAAAGTTAGTACTTCACTCAAATTTCCTCAACTGGTAGCTGTGATATGAAAATTTAAACCTAGTTATTTTTGTTTGCACAGCCTGTACTTACTATATCAATAATTTTTCTTTGCTTTAACTTTTCTTTGCTTTAACTCTGGCCCTCTCCACTCTTAATACTACAGTTGTCGTCATCATCACCATCATCATCATCATCATCATCATCATCATCATCATCATCACTACCACTACCAGAACCATCATGACCCAATGTAGGACATCACCATCATTACCCATCATCATTATCCTTTTTATCAGGTAGCTTTTATTGTGTTACTACCACAAATCTTAATTGACTTCCCCCCAATAACACTAAGAAACAACTGCTATTACCTTAATGACATAGAACAATGGAATGAGTCCAAAAGAACACTTATATCTTCTCTCAGAATCACAGAAAATGGAAGGCTCTGTGCGTAATCTAATGTGTTGCAAGGCATTTGTCTGGTAACTAAAAAAACAATAAAACAAATTAAAAACTAAGAGAATCAGATAACAAAAAGGGAGAATACGGTATGTGAGAGGTTAAATATTAACCCATTTGCCTGCAAATTTCAAGATCTCACTTTTTTTAATGATTGAATAGAAATGGATCTGAGGGGGGGGCACTAGAAGGAGTTGAGGAAGAGGAAACTGTGGTTTAGATGTATTGCATGAAGGAAGAATCTATTTTCAAAAAAATCTAGTCTCTTATGCAATTAAGAAATGTGTGCATGGCTGGGCATGGTGATGCGCACTTTCAATCTCAGCCCTTGGGCAGCAGAGAAAGGTGAATCTCTGACTGTGAGGCCAGCCTGGTCTACATAATGAGTTCCAAGACAGCATGAAAACTTGTCTGAAAAAAAAATGTCTATATGAAACCCTTCACTTGTTTTAGTATCCATAAAATTATTTTAGTCATAAGCCCAGCTAACTAATAGAATGGATTCCAGGGAAAGAGCTAGATTCCTGGGTCTCCAAATGTGTATGTTAATAATGATATTAATCCATAATCTACTTTCATTATCATCTTGTTGTATAATGGACTATATTAAGCTAAAATGGGAAGTAGCCCTCAGATTGCAGTGGCTTAGCACATATAAACAAAATTATATTTATTACGCATGAATTTTTTTTTAAATTATGTGTGGATGTGTGTACATGTGTGTAGGTTCCCACAGAAGTCAAAAGAAGGTTTTAGGTCCTGTGGGGATGGAGTTACATGTTGTTTGGGGTTTTTGCTCTTTTTTTTGGGGGGGGGGCTGCCACCCAGCTCTCAAATAAACCACACATGGAGTCTTATTCTTAATTTTAAATGCTTAGCCTTAGCTTGGCTTGTTTCTTGCCAGCTTTTCTTAAATTAACTCATCTACCTTTTGCCTCTGGGCCTTTTTCTTTTCTTACTTCTGTATATCTTACTTTCACTCTTACTCCCAGGCTGGCTGTGTGGCTGGCCCCAGGCATCCTCCACTCCCTGTTCTCTTACTCTTTCCTTTTTTCTCTCAGGTGTCTCCTATTTGCTCTCTCTGCCTGCCATTATCCTTTTTCCTGTCTTGCTAATGGCCATTCAGCTCCTTATCAGACCATCAGGTGTTTTAAGCAGGCAAAGTAACTCAGCTTCACAGAGTTAAACAAATGCAGCATAAAAGAGTGCAACATATTTTTCGTCATTAAACAAATGTTCCACAGCATAAACAAATGTAACATACCTTAAAATAATATTCTAAAACAGTTATAGGCAAATACGATCCACCCAATATGAGTTCCAGAAATAGAACTGAGATAGTCTGAGAACCAAACTCAGGTACTCTACAAGAACAATAGGCACTCTCAATCAGTAAGCAACTCTTTAGCCCACAAAATTTGTTGATTTGGGGTTGCTTTCATATGTTTACAACCAGAATCAGACTCTGATTAAATCAGGAAATAATGGCGCATATGTAGGTATTTTGACTAGTGTTATTGATGTAGAAGGAACTGGAAGTAATAGAATTGATGTTACAAAGGATCTACTAATAAATTTGCTTAGTACATATTAAATCACACAAAGTAGAATTTAGTTAAAGGAGAGATGCTCCCAAAATATCTGAAAGGTAAGTGGTATGCTAACTAATCCTATTAGAAATAAACAAACTCACAATGAGAGGACATAAATGTTTGCTCACCTGGATCAACCAGTCATTAAGCTCCATTCCCAAAGAACATGCTTATATTAGGCAGCTCAAGAGAGCAGCACACACTTATAACCAATGTTAAGTCCTGGGCTGCCATAAAGCCTCTAGTTCTCATCTTCATAATTCTGCCAGGTGGCCAAGATGACCCTGCTGTGGGATGGTCTGTATGTCAAGTGTGTTGCTGATTGGTCAGTAAATAAATCACTGATTGGCCATTGGCTAGGCAGGAAGTATAGGCGGGACAAGGAAAAGAATTCGGGGAAGTGGAAGGCGGAGAGGGAGACTCTGCCAGCCGCCATCAGGACAAGGAAGATGTAAAGTACCGGTAAGCCACAAGCCATGTGGCAAAATAAAGATTAATAGAAATGGGCTAAATATAAGAGTGAGAGCTAGACAATGATAGGCCTGAGCTAATGGCCAAGCAGTTTAAATAATGTAAGAGTTTGTATGTTTATTTTATAAATGAGCTCTAGGACTGGCGGGACTTGGTGGCGGGAGCTGGAGAGAAATTCTCCAGCCTGAGAGAGATTTGCCCTGACCGTGGGCCAGGCAGGAAAACTCTAGCTACAAATGGCGCCCAACGTGGGGCAAGAGTTTCCACCTAAAAACTTAGAAAAAAGATTCTAAAACGGACCTAAAAACAGCTTCCTAATTGTCTCTCTCAAATAAGCGGCAGCTGCCGGTTTGAGCTACTGGCGGGTTCCTAGCGTGCGCTCTCGACCTGCAGTATGGTAGGAATGAGGCCTCTGCAAGTAGCACATTAAACTATGTGATGAATTTAGCCTTTGCTAGTACAAAACAAAAAAAGAGGTTTCTGGGCTACACGCTACTTTGGTAAAAATGTAGACCCACTATTTCTGAGAGTCATGGCTCCCAGAGCTGGCGGAAAGCGGACCGCCGCCATCTTGGAAAGCTGAAATGGGCGGAGCCAGCAGCCACTGCGCCATTTCAGGCTTAGAAGGCTGCAGTTTAAAAGCAATAGGCTCAAGCTAATATAAAAAAATAAGCCACGTAAAGATGGCTACCACACAGAGAATCTGGATTATGTTCTCTTTGATATTTGTAACTAAAGAAAAACATTTGATTACAAAAGCTGTTGAGTTATGCCAAAATGTATATTTTAAAGGTACCTTGACTTCAAAATTTGGACATAAGGATATGTTGCTTTGGAAAAGAGTCTCTGCTCTTGTTTCCACAGAAAGCCAGAGACTATGGATTTGTTCCAGATTAAGATACATCAGGTTTGACCAGCCAAGACCCCCTGAAAGGTCTCCAATGACACCATGGCCCAGATGATTCAACATCCAGAATGGTTTCAAGTCAACTGGCTCAGATATACAGCCTCACGGACTACTCCATGATCCTAAAATTTTCTTTCTGTCTCCAGAAGATACAGCGCCCCCCTCCAGCAGGAAGTAGTAAGAGAAGCTACGTCCAAATTCCCAAATATACCAAGCTGGCTTTAGAGATGGAATTGGCTCACTCCCCCTCTAAACCCAGACATATTGCTCAAAAAAAAAAAATGGTTAAGAGATTCTTGTGTCAAAAATCAGAAGAGCCCTCTGGTGTGGGACAGAGAAAAAACAATATTTTTATTTAAATCAGGTTGATTATAAATACAATCTCTTTCTAAAACAAAAAGGGGGATAGTTTAGATATGATAGGATGAAAGGGTAGATTAATGAACCTACTTTTAAAGAGTAACAACTTGTTTAAAATGTTTTACATTGCTATAGATTTTAGTTTATTGATACAAATTTAAACTTAATTTTGTTATACTGTATATATATTTCTATTCTTGTTTGAAGTATTATGTTTATGTAACTCATTTAAAATTGTAATGGATAATTAAAAAATAGATTAATAGTTAGTCATCTATGATAATATTTGTAGCCATGTTAGTTAAGTCTTCTAGGTATACATAGATATATTTCAGATAGATAGGTAGTCTTCAAACACTTCAAAGACCTACAGAATATGGCATTTAAAATGTTTTAAAAATTTAGACTTTTTGGACAATGAGACATGTCTGCTCCTGACAGCACCGATTTACTTCAGAGAGGAGGATGGGCATCGAAGACACTCCATATGGAGTTTATCTTCACCTTGACAAAAATAGCCATTTGGGCAAGAAACTGTTCTTGCCTGGACTGCTTGGTCAACTGGACATGCAGGACCCATAGAAAGATGACCACTGAACTTTGCTTGACAAAATGGTCCTTCAGGTTCCTGCTTTGCAGAGAAAACTGCCAGACATTCTACAGGACACAGAGAAAAATGAATAAGAAACTCTAGGCCTATGGACTGAAGACAGATGCCCCAACTTTACAAGAGAACTTTGAATGACTGTCCAGGCTGCCAGCTGTCTCTGTCTACCCTACAAGACTCCTAAAAGTTGCTTATATCCTTCTCCATTTCTCAGGTAATAATATATCCTTCTGAGGTCTTTGATATGGTTAAAGACTAGATACTTACAATTTTCCTTAATGATAATAAAAGATAAGTTAGATATAAAACCTTAAACTTACAAATATAAGATAGATAGGATCTCTTCTTTAATATTATAACTGTAATTCTTGCTTGATAATTGTTTTGTTATATGTAATTTTACTATGTTAAAGTTAAAACCTTCCTTTTTAAGAAAAGAAAAGGGGAAGTGCTGTGGGATGGTCTGTATGTCAAGTGTGTTGCTGATTGGTCAGTAAATAAATCACTGATTGGCCATTGGCTAGGCAGGAAGTATAGGCGGGACAAGGAAAAGAATTCGGGGAAATGGAAGGCGGAGAGGGAGACTCTGCCAGCCGCCATCAGGACAAGGAAGATGTAAAGTACCGATAAGCCACAAGCCATGTGGCAAAATAAAGATTAATAGAAATGGGCTAAATATAAGAATGAGAGCTAGACAATGATAGGCCTGAGCTAATGGCCAAGCAGTTTAAATAATGTAAGAGTTTATATGTTTATTTTATAAATGAGCTCTGGGACTGGCGGGACTTGGTGGCGGGAGCTGGAGAGAAATTCTCCAGCCTGAGAGAGATTTGCCCTGACCGTGGGCCAGGCAGGAAAACTCTAGCTACATGACCCAGCACTGCAACTATTTGAAGTAGAACAATAGCAGTGTAATTAAAATTATCCTGGCAATATGAAATATCATTACCGTAAATCTCCCAACTGCCTGAGTACCCAGACTTGCAGTCTCCTATTTCTTTTTCAATTGTTTAAAGTGTAACTGTGGCCAGGACCTGAAATAGATTTAAGGATAACAGAATATGTGGCATATGTAAGCCCAAGGTGTATGTAAGTTAGCAAAATATTCTATTCAAGGCCAGCTCCTCTTTGGGCATAAGCCAGAGCTAGACATATGCTATTACTGAAGAGCTCTTTCCTGTATTAATCTCTAACGTACAGACTGACTTCTCATAATGAAGGCATATCAATTCTAGAACATTATGGCTAGTGTTAGTCATGAACTTAACACAATCTACAATCACCAAGAAAGGACAGCTCAACAGAGAACCCTGTTGACCTGGTTGGCCTGTGGGCATGTCTTAGGGATGTCAACTTGATTTCATTACTTGAAGTGAGAAGACTCATCTACTGTGGATGGCAGCATTCCATAATCAGGACCCAGTTCTGAATAAAAAGAGGAAGTGAACTAAATACAAGTGTGTGTGCATTAATTCAACACTATCTCCCCTTGACTGGATATATTGCAATTAGTTGCTTCAAGCTCCTACCAATTTGCCCATCCTGCAATAGTGGACTCTAATTTGGAAACACATAATGATAAACTAAATCTTACTCATTAGGCAAAGCCATAAGTGTTAAACATTAGAATAAACATCAGTACATTCACTTCAATGACTTGGTGAAATTCTTTTCTTCACCTATACGGGAAATCCAAAATTTGACCATATAAGTGTTTTACCTAATGCAGCCTAGGACTTAACATTGGTTGTGAAGTCCTTCTAGTCAATATCCAACCATTCTACACATAACTGCATGCATAAATATGTGTTTGTGTGCATGGATACATATATGTGTGTGAGTGTGCACATGTACACACAGAGACCAGAGTTTGATATTGTGTTTGTGTGTTCCTAAATTGCTTCTATAACTTATAGTTTGATACAGGGTCTCTCACTGAACCTGGACTTTACCAGTTAGGCTAGACTTCTCAAACTGTAGTCCTGGGGATAGTCTTCTCTCCTCTTCTCCAGCTCTGAGATCACAAGCATATTCTGTTGCACCTGACAGCGTGTATGTGGGTAGGGATCAGAATAGAGGTCTACATGCTTATGCCACAGACACTCGAGGACTGAACTGTCTCTAAAGCCCTAAGTTTCCTTAAAATTTTCCCTCTAGAAAGCAAAGGCTTGATAATGGTATCCAGTTTTAAGAGAGTGACTTGTGACCATATTCATATGAAAAGGAAACAGAAGCATGAAGAGTAGCCCTGATCTTCCTGAGAAAGTCCTGAGCAGACATACAAAAATTAAAAACCACGCAAGTTCTTCATACAGTGTCAGAAAAGGCCACAAAGAATAAAAGTTATAGTAAATTGCCCAAATGAGAGGAACTGACTGGAATTTCTTGAACACTCCTTGCTCTCCTGGGGAGCCTTGAAGCCCAGTTACAGTTTCACCCTTAGGTTGCATGAAATCTCCTAAAGTTTGTATGAAATGCTTTGTTCGGGTTAACATAAGGAAGCATCTATTAATTAACATCCAAATTGTAAACTAACATGAATGCTTGCCCTCTATAAGGTGATGCCAGTTGATAGAGTGATAAGATATACTAGAAAACCAGCTGCCTCAGCAAGTTAACAGTGCAACAAAGGATGAACCATTAACAATCACCATGAAACCAGAAAAGCTGTGCTCATCATATCCAAATTTCAGATGGAAATTTAGAGCAGAATGGAGTGACCTTCTGTAGCGTTCAGTGTTGAGTGTCACATTATGGTTTACTGATCCCAAATCCTACACTGCTCCAGCAGACCCATCATGCTGATAAGCCTCTACATAACACATAGACCATGTCCTTCAGTGTCTTTCCCTGGAATCTGGTCTTCTATCTTCAAGATACATTTGATATTGTCTGATGTTTCTTAGCAGCACAGAATGATTAAATGGACTGGTGGCATATAATTTGGAGTGAAATAAGCATAAAATGAGAATCACTCAGTGCATGTTTCATGATGTTTCTCTGAAGGTATCTCTACATTGTCCACAAATCCGTAAGTTTATTGGTGCAGGTAGGGTAAACAGATTTCAGTTAGGCCATCAAAATGAATAGTCTTGGGCACAGAGAAACCTTAAGAACTAACACTGCTCTTAGCTAATTTTTAAAATGACTGTGACAAAAAAACCACATTATTCTTCCTAGAACTTAGTTTTCTTCTCAGAAGTAGAACAAAACAGAATGGAGTGTCTTTTTGAAACATATAAGTCTAAAAGTCTTTAGGTTTATACTCCACTAAAAAGACGGGATCAAGCCTATGTTGATAATATTCTACATTCACTTTCCCTTCTCTCCTCAAAATGGAGATAACAGGATCAGGAATGTGGGAAGGAAGCATTGATGCCTACTTCCTTAGTCTCAGCACTCAGGAGGTGAGAGGATCTCAAGGTCAAAGTCAGCCTCAACCACATAGCAAGATACTATCTCAAAAACAAAATGTAGAGAAGGGCACAGGTAGGCTATCTTTGTGGGAGCAGGAGAGAAGAAGATGAAGCTTCTTGCTATATGTGAGCCATGCCCTTCCCTCCCATGTAGCTGGTAGCAAATTAGGTCCATTAGGTCCTTCTATTGATTACAGCTGCCCTGTCTTTGGAAGGTCATTTGCAATGAAGATAACTTTCTAGTGGAATGAATTGCTTAGTCTCATTCTATCCTAATAAAAATTTGGGATCTTGGGGGAAGATTCCCTTGCTTCCTGAAGTTGCCATAGAGAAAAGATAAGAATTTCCTGGTGTTGATGCTAATGGAATAAAGTGCTCAGTGTTTTGCCTGCCCCCTGCCTAGAGATGACAGCATCCAGCCTGGGAGACTGTAAACATAAAATTATTTACCAGGGCCTGAAAATTTAGCTTATCTGGAGGCTGGGATTTAACTGTAATTGTCTGCATTAAGCCTGCCAAGGATATACACTCTGAGTTTCAGAATGGGCCCAAGAATAAGTACATTCAAGCATTACAATTCTTTCCATTATGACTACAACACCCTAGAGCAGGTTTCTCAGGGCCCTGACAACTTGAATTACTGTCTTTTCCTGCTCAGCTGCTTGAGTTTCAGACTACAATGGGATGCCTTTAAACAATGTCACACCTCTTTATCCACAAACAAAGCTAACAGAACTTTATCCAGAGACCCCTGGCAACTTAAGAAAAATAATACTGGACCTGAAGGCACATTTTGGGTTCTCACCATTGGGATATAGTAGAAGACCCCTGTGACCTTAGGAAAGGAACTTGTAGTGTACAGGAGCACTTTGCTAATCACAGCATAATGAAGGCTACAGCGGCCATGGGATGTTTATTAACCTTTCCAACGTCTCTCTCATTTCAATTTAACAAATATTTTTAGAGTTTACACTGTGCTACATTCACTGCCACACAGTCCCAGCTGTATAATTTATTTTTCATTCCTTCGAAAACTAGATTCAGGTAATTTTCATGCAATTTTTAGCACAAAGTCATGAGACTGGGAGCTATCGGCCCTAGCTTCTGCGTAAAGCTTCATCATTAAATATTTGTGCGAACTTTGAAGAGTCACATCAGCCATCTGGGCTTCAGTTCCTTCATCTGAGAGGAAGGGAGAACGAGGGTTATGATGACAGTTCATAGGTAGTCTGAAAGTATTCCATCATCACAGTCCTTAAAATAAACATGCACTGAGACATTTTTTTTTTTTTTCTGCCAAGTAGTGAGAAATGAACTGAGGACACAGGGAAATGTAAGCAGTCCATGACCTTATATTTGTCTCGCTTTGACTATGTCTTGTTTAGGGAATTTCTTCTGATATGTAGTAAGGTGGTTGTCCTTTCTCTCTGTCGTTTGAAAGCACATGAATTTTCTAAGTAGGGCATTATCAGACAGCCCAGAAATGGTTGAGCATCATGATTCTTTCACTTTCCAGTCTGAGATTTCCTCGAGACAAAACTGGTGTTCTAGAGTCTCTTTATTTGCAAAGACTGAACTTACAGGTTATATATTCCAACAAGTACCCCCCAAAATGAGCCTGGCCATCATCTTCCACTTCGTACTCTATTTCAGGTGTAAGTGTACTCCCCCAATATAAGATACAAACCATTTTTTACAAAAGGAAATTCAAATGTGCTTAAATCTAGATACTACCTTTAGGCAATTGTTCACCAGATGGTTGGTGGTTTTGCTATGTTTATAATTTGGAATATTATAAAAAGAATATATTTACTTTTCAATTTCCTCTAGTGTAGGTAGGCAATGTTATAATTGCTATTAGTCTTGGCTCATGCAACTTGCCACTGTGAATAGAAGGTACCAAACACAATGTGATAAGAGAATTGGGGTTTGATTCTTCACACAAGCTTCAGCAATTAGCAGAGAAAGAACATGGCACAAAAGTCATTCTCCCCCAAAGAATGAGAATTACATGGGACCAACTGGGAGTAGGCAGTCAAGTACAGTCTAAATTTGCCGACATTTGGCCAACCCTCAAATTCATAAGCAAGAGTAAAAATCAACATTATAACCTACTACACTTCAAGGTACTTTGTTTTGCAGTTGTGTGATAATGAATAGGACTGGATCTGTAGAAAAGTACCTATGGATCAATTCTTCAAATACTCTGTGACTCATGCTTCCTCTCTCTCTGGGATGTAGAATATATCCATACAGTAGAAATGAAATGAGACAATACAGGAAGTTTAGAGCTTAGGATATAAAGGACGTACTTACTGCCATGAAGGGTAGTCAGGCCAGTAGGAGGGTCAGAGACCCAGGCTGATCTTTATAGGAGGAAGTGGGGTGAGCATTCATCGCTCTCTGCTTCCTGACTACCTCAGCCTCCTGCCACAAGGGTCATTGATTTTCATTTCTTTGTTTAGAAATGTTGCACCATAATTTGTTATTTTTATTTTATTATTGCTGACTCCCTGTCAAAGTTCCAGTATTTTCTACTCAGTGATTATCCCAATGACTCATGTGTAAGGGGCTCCATGATCACTTATATGAACTTTTATTTTCAAGTGTGCTTTCTGATGATGATGAGACTCAGGCTGATGTATAAAAAATGGTTTTACACTCCTAACATCTAGAACAACAACAGGAAGGTAGCGGGTTCAAATACTTACTTCCTACACATTCATAGAAAAGGAAGTAACTGTAATTGACCTGAAGATAGAGTCAGCCCCATAAAATGCAAACTGGTTTAATCCAAAGTCTCCTTAAAATAGAATGTGAATATTCAAAAGGATGGGGTATAGGCATGAGTGAGAATTGAAGCAGGAGATGCCCCAGGGGTCTCATCCATGCAGTGCTTGGCTGTCACATTAATATATCACATTTTATTGTTTAGATAAAACAGGGCCTTTGAAGGGTATATTAATCATGCTCCTTATTTTAAAAGTAAAATCAATCTCACTATCTTAAACAGAAGAAGAAGTATTTATTACATTACAGCTTTCATGGAGCCTCTGGGGGGATCAGATATCTTGGGATTGATGGTACACAGTCATGACAGAGCAGCTCAAGCACAGCCTTTCTCCCATATACAGAACTATGACAGCAGAAGCTCCTACCATCCCAGCAATACTAGGTAACTGCCTCAGTACTGCATACCAGCAATGTCACTACAGTTGTTTCATGGAGAGAGTCAGATTGATTCTTCTACTTTCCCATTTCACTAAAGGACATCTGCTGTATGGGATCCTAGACTCATGTGCTTATATACAAAGGCTTCTAGGCAATGCCACTTCATTCCAGTACACACTGAATTTTCCTACCAGGTTCTCCACCCAGACTCCTATTTCAAGAGTATGAAGATATTAGTGTTTGTAGAAAAGAGTGTTAGGAAATATGGAAAATATTCACCAGCAAGGATTTCTGTACAATGTAGAAAATGGCGTGGGGCAGTGCCTAAGTTATGTCTCAACATGGGAATTCTTTGATCATTTGGATACCAGCTTCTCAAAGAAAATATGAATTTGGATTCATAACACTGTGAATGATATTTTTGTTACTGCCCAGCAGACTGTCCTAATGTAGTCAACCCACCTGTTTTCTTTCCAAGAAAGAAAGAAAAAAAAACAAGAATAGAGGAAGGAAGAAGGAATAAAGGGAGGAATAAAGATGTAAAGGAAAAAAGGATTATGTTATTAGAATTAAAAAATGAATCTCACTGTTTCTCAATGCTATGTGAAACCTGGATTGAATCTAAAGATTCTCTTAGAAACACGAGGAGGTAAACGACAAAAACCATTTTTCTTCCTCAGCCCACCCTCTTTCTTTCTCGCCAGATAGTTTACCTGGCCCAAGAGTCTGTGTCTTTTTTGTTTTGTTTTGTTTTGGTTTTTCGAGACAGGGTTTCTCTGTGTAGCTTTGTGCCTTTCCTGGGACTCACTTGGTAGCCCAGGCTGGCCTCGAACTCACAGAGATCCGCCTGGCTCTGCCTCCTGAGTGCTGAGATTAAAGGCGTGTGCCACCACCGCCCGGCGAGTCTGTGTCTTAAAGGGGAAGTTAATTACTGAAGTTTAGAGTACTAATTAGTTATGGATGGTGAAGTGCAGGCCATACATGCTTATAATTTCAGAGCTGGGAAGGTGTTAAATGACAGATCTCTAGCACACCCTAGCTTGCCATCCTTGTCAATGTGGTGAATTTCAGTCCAGCAGAAGATCCTGCCTTAAAATACAAGGTAAGTGGTGCCTGAAAAGAAACAGTCCAAGCTGGCCTCTGGCCTTCGTACCTATGATCACACATATGCACATGTACCTACACATATGTATATACCCTCCTAAATACGCACACACACATACACACAATTATGCATACAGGAATGCACACGCATACACATTACTTACTATGCTATACATTTTTGCAAGCCCTACACTTGTAGTCTAATAACAACCTTACTCCCCTTTTACATCTCATGATTACCCAGCACAATTCTACATTCATGCCCTGGACATGTAATTGGTCAGCAAGTTAAGACAGAGCCTATAGACTTCCTCCAGACAGGAGAAGCCATGAGATGAACAGTTCTATGAATGTCATATCCTCTTTTGAAGAGAAGCTGACTGAATGCATTAAAAAAAAAAAAAAGGCAAACACAGTTTCACTTAGGCTTAACACACTCTCTCTCTTGAGATTCCCCCATCTGTGGTACCATGACTTTATCTGAACACTAATGAAGACAACTCCTGTTGAGGAATGTGATTCCTAGATGGGGCTTTTGCAATAAGGAAAAGAGAGTACTGGAATATGAGGAAATTAGATTTCTCATTACATAGTGCCATGTCATTTTTCTGATTGTGGCAGTGTAAGTTACAGACAATACTACTCTTGGTACATGGGATGAAAGATGCATAGAACTTCTCTAAATTATGATTTGTGGTTTTAAACTTTGTAATTAGTTAATTTTTGAAACAAATTCTGTACATGTGTATAATTATCAAAATATAATGCTAAATATTTTTTTAAATTAAATAAGCATATCAAAATTATCAATCATAAAAGAAGCTACCAGAGCAAGGAGAGCTCACTTTCCAAAGGATTCAGGGCCTGTTTTTTATGACTTAAAGACCAAAAAGATCTTTGCAGAATCTTTGAGCACATGAATCAGAAAGAAAATCAAAGAGTGCTTTCCAAATTAAAAGAGGCTGAATTTTCTAAACCAAATAAAATATGATAGAAATAAAAAAGTTACCTGTTCTTTAGTTGCAGAAATAAAAGCTCAACTAAATATCTTGTTTAAAACAACAATTCTGAAGTGACTGTGTTTGGATCCTAATTCAGAGACCGAGTCTCCTCCGTTCCTGCTGACCTGGAAGACTAGAGGACAGAGATATCATGCCTTATTCCCTGTACAGAAAGGAGCTTAAATACAATCTTGTCACTGATAGTCAAGGAGACATCAGCCTGGTGGAATTACCTGTATGACTTCCAAAGAGCCTGTGCAGAGACAAGGAGTGTCTTTGGTCCTAGAACCATCTGGACCAAAGGATAATGAGCATCTTTCTCTGTCAGGTCCATTTCAGAAGCCTGGTTATAAGCCATGCAGCAGACACATCTTACAAATAGTAAATCAGTGTAAATATGCCTATGTTGTAAACATAAACTCCATCAACCATCTTTAAGCCTCAAACTCACAGACACTTCAGTTCTACAGAGGACTTCACAGAGCAACACTGGAAACATTCAGTCAAAGATGTGGTCTGAAGAAGGGTAAGAAAGTCTTGCTCACTGCAAGTCTTATCTCTTCTATAAAGAAATCTTTCCCCAAGAATGTCTGTCCAAAAGGAAAAAAATATTAATGAGTTAAAGAGAGGTTTATAAATATGAGATTGAAGTTAACATATACTTTATTATTATATTGTTTTCTCATGGTTCCAGTGTTTAAGCACATAAAAGGGAAGATGTTGAAAATGTTATACAACATATTTTGATCATGGTTCCCCTCCCCCAACTCTTCCTACATCCTTTATACCTCCCCACCTACGCAAATCCTTTCCTTTTCTTTCTCTCTTTCATTAGAAGATAAATAGGTAACTATAAAACAAACAAACAAACCAGAAAAGACAAAACAGGCAAAAACAAAACCAGGAAACAAAGAGTCAGAGTAAAAGCACAAGAAACACATAAAGACACAAACACACACACACATTTGCACATACTGAAATCCCATTAAAAACAAAAAACTGGAAACCATAATATATAATCAAAAGACATGAAAGGTTAAGAAAGAAAAACAAACAAACACTCAGTCAAAGCATTATGAGACAGCAAAAATGTCATGGAGTTTCTTTTGTGTTGGCTATCTACTGCTGGACATGGAACCTTCCCTTAGGTATGGTTTGCATACCCAGTGAGACTCCGTTGGAGAAAACTATTTTTTCCTTTGCAAGCCATTGCCAATTACATAAAGCTTCTGGGTTAGGGATGGGAGCTTCTGTCTACTTCCACTCTCTGTTTTAGGATGCCATGTGACTTAGACCTATGTAGACCCTGTGCATGCTGTCACAAGTCTCTGAGTTCATGTATGCCAGTCCCATTGTTATTGAGTAGGCCTTGTTTCCATGGTGTCTTCCATCCACACTGGCTCTTACAATCTTTCTGCTTCCTCTTCCACAAAGACTTCAGGAGAGGGATTTGATGGAGGCATCCCAATAAGACTGAGTATTCCAAGGTCTCTGACTCTTTCCACACTGTCCAATTGTGGGTTTCTGTATTTGTTCCCATCTACTGCAGGAGGAAGCTTCTCTGATAAGGCTTCTCTGAACAAGACACTGATCTATGCATATAGAAGAATGTCTTTCAGGATCATTTAGTTCTGTGTTCCTTTAGCAGAACAATAGCAACATTTGGTTTTCCCCTAGGTCAATGGCCTGTCCAATCTCAGGTTCTTGGTTACCCAAGCATTATCAGGCATTGGTTCTCTCTCATGGAATGAACCTGAAATTCAATCAGATAGTATTTGGTTACCTCCATAATTTTGGATGATGATTTCACCAGGGTATCATGCAGGAAGGTCACCATTGTAGATCAAAGGCTTTGTAGCTGGGTGAATGTTCACCTTTCTCCTCTAGTAGCGTGCAGAGTACCTTCTAGTACAATGAAATGATCACTAGTCAGTAGGGTTAAAGGTTCTAAGTAGTTACCAGCTGGACTTCTCCATGTTCAATGAGATATGTAGGTGTTGTCTTCAGCAATAGGACCTTAGGATCAGTTAGATGGAACCAGTAGCCTTGACAATAGCCTGGGTTGTTTGGGTGTTTCCATAGGGACATTTTGGCTAACAGCTCAATTAGATGTAATAGTTCATACATAGTACTGGAGGTTCCATTTGGTGATGTGTAGTTGTAATTTTGTCACCCTTGTTATTTGTAGGTTCCACTTAGATTTCTTTCATATATATATATATATATATATATATATATATATATATATATATATATATATATATATAAGCTTCTACTAAAGCAAGTTTCTATATGACCCCCTAAAAGTCTTTAGTTTTCACTGTTCTTTCTTGCATTACCTCCCTTACACCTTCTCCTCACACTCTGATTAATCCTCATGTCCCTGTCTCCCAGTCTCTCTATAACTATATATTTTATTTCCCCTTCTTTATGAGATCATTCCCTACTCCCAGTCTCTTATTCTATATCTAACCTCTATGTTAGGCATAGACTACTCTGCTTAATCAAGGACTTAAAGCTAACATCCATACATAAGTGAATATATATTATATTTGTCTTTTTGTTTTTTGCTACCTCACTCGAGGTGATTTTTTTCTAGATCTACTCATTTGTCTGAAAATGTAATGCTTTTTTAACAGTGAAGTAATATTCCATTGTGTAAATATATCATATTTTAATTATCCATTCATCTGTTGAAGGATATCTAGGATGTTTCCATTTTCTGGCTATCATGAATGGAACACCAATAAACATGAATGAGAATGTGTATTTTCATTCATGTATATAAAGTACTATGACCATATTTACCCCCATTACCCTCTATTGATTTTATTGTAAAATGGGATTAGAAGAGAACAATTCAGGAGGTTAGTTGCTAAAGACAGGATGAAAATATGAGAGTCAGGAAATGAGGGGAAATTCCCTTTTTTCATTACTATATAACTAGAAAAAAACCTTCCACTTTCTTCTACACAAAAACACGTTGGAATAATTGTAAAGATAATGTGTGTGTGTGTGTGTGTGTGTGTGTGTGTGTGTGTGTGTATAAGTCATTCAGAAAGCATTAACAACTACGTAAGTTTCAACAATCAAGATTCAGTAAAAATGTTGAACATTTTTATGTACCAACTATATTTCAGAGGGTAGATTGTCCATATCTGGTGTCCCTTGAGCATATCGTTTGTTCCTTCCTGAGTCTTTTTATCCAGTGTCCTCCTCTCTGTCTGCAATGGTATTTCCACTGACTTCTCTTGCTTGTTTCTTGTATTCAGTCAGCTGTTGATCCAATCATCTCTTCAAAGTGTCTTCACATAAAATATCGGAGCCCCTAATGTGTTCTCCTCCAGTTGATGTTCTATTTCTTTACTGTTTCCTTTTTCTATGTTTAAATACTAAAAATATCAATATAAATAGACTGACTCTTTTAACTTAAGTAACATAAAGTTATAAGTCATATCTTTTATACAGGCAACTTATTTCCACTGGGACAGACATCTTAAAGTAAAGATTGATAGAACTGTACTTACAAATTTAAGACTGAGAGTACGGAAAAACAGAATCTGTGGCTGTTTATCTATTTAGAAAACAATTTCAAGCAGGTATTGTGGGTTGAATCTCGATGAAAAAGCTCTCAAGAATTGGTTGACCTGAGTCTGATTAATTTACGCTTATATTTTGTTCTATAATGTATTAAACCCTGGTCAGTAGTGGCAACACTCATGTTTGACTACAACACTTGGGAGGCAGAGGCTCAAATTCAGTAGGATCTACATAGTGAGTTCCAGACAAACCAGTAGTACACAGTGAGAAGTCCCTGTCTCAAATTAAACTATATTAATCTATTAAAACAAGAAGTGAACTGAAAGCAAACCATCTGTTTTCATAATTTGGCTGAGACAGAGGGTCTGGGTGGTACTGAAGTAAGTCTGTCACTCATCTTGCTTCTCAATTTGAATGGCTCTTTTATTATGCTACACTTCAGAACCTAGCAGTTTTGAACATCAGAATTGATTATCCTCTAGTCTTGATAAGGACAACAAGAGTATAAAGAACCCCATGCCAAGCCCAGAGTACAATGGTGTCTTCCCCTCATTTACAGTGTTACCAAGGCCCTCTGTTAGCCTGGCCTGGAGGTCTTCATTTCCAAGTATGATGACTTCATTAGAAGATGCTACTCTTTCAGTAGATATAGTTATCTGCATTGCTTCTGAGCCTCCCTCCACACACAAGGTTTATGTGCTAATCTAGAAGTAAGCCAAGTTAATCAAATGAACTTTTCTTCAATTCTGATGTTTCTGTTTCATCTTTTTCTTTCTCTCAGGTGAAAAGTCAGGTTCAGGCAGCCTCTAATGTTTTCGCCTTCACCATTCAAGATGCCTTTGAATGGAAGGCTGCCTGTCATGCAGAGTCCAACTCATATTTTTCTTGATATTTTCCTTAACATGATTTCAGCAGAAAACATTGAGGATAGATTCTGTGTCCTTAAAATCCTAGGTGCTGGGGGATACAGACAAATGAGACCCTGTATCAATTTCAAGAGAATCTAACCTTAATGAAAGAAACCATGACACAAACAGAAATTTAACTACAGTGGATGGAATATGTTTACTAAAGTTGCTCCAGACAGGAGTGGGGCAGCAACAACAAAAACAAGAAACAGCAACAAGCCTAGCTTGGTTGCAGCTCCTTCTGATCTATTGAGTCTCTGATTCTACTGCCATCTGCTTTAGAAAAATTCATGACTTAATAATGCATGCGGGAACATTGCCTGAAGGTATAATTATGCTTTTCCACAAATGACCTATGCAATTACCCAAGAGTAGTAAGCAGCAATTGTAAAGGGAAGTTCGAACAAGTGTACAGGGAGATAATGCTACAAAATGATCCCTGTTTCAATTTTCCCTCTCATAACTACATAAAAATTACATTTGCTTCTATCACAGACATAGGCAGTAAAAAATGAAAAAAAAATACCCATTAGATTATCTTTTCTCATCTCTCACTAGAAAGTGTTCTTTTCCCCCCTCTCTCACTCTATGATAGGCTTTCTAGGGACTTCAGTCTATTCACTGACTCCAAAATAATAGAGATAATGATGAGTGAAGAAAGAGACTTCACCCATTAGTGTTCATACTTGGTAAATCTATGATATGTGGGTCACAACCATCATAGGTAAAATATATTTGGCAGGAGCTCAAAGCAATGGTGCCAAGTTGAGCCAGTAAACCTAAGGTGAGTCTTAGACTGAAAAAAAAAAACAGAGATGATATTAGAGTCTGAACAAATATTCATAGCTGAGTTAAAAGGGTGTTGTTGATGAGCACCTGTCAGGTGCATGCCAGGGAACCCATGGCTTTGCAGAGTGGTATATCATGTAAATACATTATAGGTATATGAGTGTAGAATAATACAAAAATATGCAAACATTCTCTGAACATTTGAGCAAAGTACAAAATCATCTGATACTTCTCTTTGATAACTCATAATCTATTTTAAATATTATGTGTAAATATGTGACTGTGTATAACTGTGGGTACACATATGGCACAGGGTTCATACAAAGGTCAAAAGACAACCTTGGATATTTATCCTCACTGTTAACCTTGTTGAGGCAAGATCACTGGTTGTTTGCTGTTGTGTGTGCTAGGATAACAATTCTCTGGGATTTCTTTTGTCTCCATCTCCCATCTTGTCCTGTGCTGAGATACACAATACCAGGTCAATGTCTACATGGCTTTGAAGAATCCAAACTCATATCCTCAAACTTATACAATAAGCATTTTATACTCTGCGTCATCTTCCCAGTCCTAAATGATCATTTTGATTACTACTATCTTTGAAAGTACCACCAAACAATGAAATCTATATCTTAATCATTTTTACATAGGTAAATAAATTATTACCTCAGTTATCACTAATAGGCATTAAAACTGATCCCAATTTTCACAGTACTTTCTTCATTTATGAACAATTATAAATAACATAAGCAATGATAAAATGTTTTGTATCTACTTTAACATGAGTCATATTTAGAGATATGACTTCAAAAGCAAATCACATATCACGTCAAATAATTCTGGTTTATTTCTATTCCAAGTGCATCTAGGAAATATTCGGTCTACTCTTGAAGATCACTCTACTGAGTCATGTTCTGCCTCCATACAAAGGTTCATTAAAAAGAGATATAATAGAAGATGTTGATAGATGCATATTCTTCTTTTTCCTCTTTTATTTAAAATACATTCTTTTCTTATACAATATATTCTGATCACTGTTTTCCCTCCTTCAGCTCCTCCCAGTTCTCCCCTCTCCCCTCCAGATCCACTCTATTTCTGTCTCTCTTTAGAAACCAAAAGGATTCTAAGAGATAACAACAAAACCACAAGAACAGAAATGATAAAACAAAGATACCACACTGAAGTTGGACAAGATAAACCAAAGGAAAAGAGCCTAAAGAGAAGGCAACAGAATAAGAGACACACTTGTTGACACACTTGGGAACCCCATAAAAACACTAACCAGAAGGGCACAATATATACACAGAGGAACTGGACTGCAGACTCATGCAGTCCTTGCATTAGTTGCTTCAGTTGTCAAGGAATAATAAATTGGAAATTAAGAGATCAAAGTATCTTTTTTGCAAATGATATGACAGTATACATGTTACCCAAAAATTTCCATGAGAAAATACATACACCTGATAAGCACATTCAGCAAAGTAGCTGGATACAAAATTAATTAAAAAAATCAGTAGTCTTCCTATAAATGACAGAGATTGAGAAAGAAATCCAAGAAACAATCTTTTGCAAAAGTCTTGGGGTAACTCTAACCAAAGAAGTGCAAGACTTGTATGATAACAACTTCAATTCTTTGAAGAAACAAATTGAAGAAGGTATCAGATGATGGAAAGATCTCCCATGCTCATGGATCAGTAGGATTAACCCAGTAAAAATGGCCATTGCACCAAAAGCAATCTACAGATTCAGTGAAATCCCCATCAAAATTCCAACACAATTCTTCAATTTAATGTGGGAACACAAAAAGCCCAGGATAGTTTAAACAATCCTGAATAATAAAAGAACTGCTGGAGGTATCACAATTCCTGATTTCAAGTTGTACTGCAGAGCTATAGTAATAAAATAGCATGTTATTTTCATAAAAATAGAAACATTGATGAATGGAATGGAAGTGGAGACCCAGACAAAAATCTACATACCTGTTGACACCTGATTTTTTATTAAGACACCAGAAATTCACACTAAAAAAAGACAGAATCTTCAACAAATCATGCTAGTCAAACTCTGTGGCTGCATGTAGAATAATACAAATAGATCCATACTTACCACCCTGTACAAAACTCAACTCAAAATGGACCAAAGACCTCAACCTAAAACCAGATACACTGAACCTGATGGAAGAAAAAGTAGGGAATAATCTTGAACGTACTGGCACAGTAGATAACTTCCGGGAAGAGAACATAGGTGGAAAAGGCACTAAAATCAACAACTGATAATTTAGATCTCATGAAACTGAAAACTTCTGTAAGGCAAAGGACACCATCATTCAGGCAAACAGTAGCCTACAAAATGGAAAAAAAGATTTTTACAGACACCATATCTTATTGAGGAATAATATCCAAAGTCTGTAAAGGACTCAAGAAATCAGACATAAAAAAATAATAATCCAATTTAAAAATAGGAACAGATCTAAACAGAGGATTCTCAATAGGTGAAACTCAAATGTCTGAAAAAAAAAAACTTAAAGAAATGTTCAAAATCCTTACCCATCAAGGAAATAAATACAAATCAAAAGTATTTTGAGATTTTATCTTATTCCTGTCAGAATAGCTAAGATCAAAACACAATAGCCAGCTTATGCTGGTGAGGATGTGAAGCGAGGGGAACACTCATTCATTGTTGGTGGGAGTGCAAACTTATACAGCTACTATGGAAATCAGTATTGCAGTTCTTCAGAAAGTTGGGACTCAATCTACCTCAAGCTCTATCTATGCCACTCTTGGGTATATACCCAAAGTACACTTCATCCTACTCACTTGTTCAAACATAATTATTGCTGGTCTATTTATAATAGCCATCAATTGGAAACAACCTAGACGTCCCTGAACAGAAGAACAGATAAAGAAAATGTGGTATATTTACACAACGGAGTATTACTCAGCTGTTAAAAAAAAAATGACATGATATTTGCAGACCAGAGTACAGAAGTAGAAAAAAATCATCCTGAGTGAAGTAACCCAGGCCCAGAAAGATAAATATGGTATGTAATCAATTGTATGTGGCCATTAGCTGCTAAGTAAATGATAAGCTACAATTCACATACACAGAGAAGTTAGATATAGGCAAAGGGATTGGGGGAGGGAGGCACATGGATCTCCTTTGGAGTGGAAAGCAGAATAGATTTTATGGATAGACTGGGGTGAGGCTGGAACCAGAGGATACATTAAGGAGTAGGAGAGGAGGAGGTTTGAGGGACAGATACATATGCTTACTTACAGGCAAAAGCTACTGTGGAATCACAATGATTTTAGAAGGTAGACTAGACTCAGACAGTCTTGGGTTATCTCCTGCCCCAAATGCTTACCCAAATGCTCAAATGGTTAATCTAAATATTAACTCCCTAAAATTGTGTCTACAGCTGGGATTTGTTTGTTATATCATGTTATCATTGGTATAAATCACCACATCAAAGTTCAAAAAAGATGATTTGTACACACACATCAAAGTTCAAAAAAGATGATTTGTACACAGCAAAACTAAGCATTTCACAACTCTTCCAGGTCCAAAGGAAATTCTATGTCTGTTACTCATTCATTTACCTATGTTTATTTCATTTGATTTGGCCATATTCTTTAGCTTCATTGGTTCCAGAATATCTATATTCTTGTTTAGTATATTTATACCATTCATAACCAGGTCTAATTTATTCTTTCTTTTTTGTTGTGATCAAATTTACAAATTTTATTATATCTTTCTTTGTCAAGTTCATCCATGTACAAAGGGCATTCTAATTACTGGAACATCTAATCCTTTATAATCCCTACTAGCCACCCTCCAATTACTTTCCCCTTTAATTCTTTTAAATTTTAAAGTTTAAAACATCCGTGTTTTTTCCTTCCATCTTTCTTCCTCTCTCTGTCTCTGTCTCTGTCTCTGTCTCTCTCTCTTTCTTTACTTTCTTTGAGATCCATTGAATTAACCAAGATTAACTGTAGAGCCACGGTTTGAAGCTTTCAGCTGGAGGCCAGAGTGTACTTCATTGGATACACAACTGAAGACAATGACCTATAATCTATATGTACTCTGTACTTAAAGCTAATAACTCAATATGGAGCAGTTTGGATCCATGGGTCCAATGGATTCATCTAAGATTCAAAATTTATTGCTTGTCAACCTAGTCTTGTGCTGTGTTACCTTAAGGTCATTATAGCACTTATTAATATAGATTAATATTTCAAAGACCGCCTTCCTGTCTTCTGGCCTTTAAAATCTTTCTGCCCTCTCTTCCTCACTGATCTCTGAGCTGAGTGGTTGTGATAAACATTCTGTTTGCAGATGAGCACTCAGCTGTGACTTATTCTCAGCATTTGAGCAGCCATAGTTTCTAAATTTCGTGTGGCTCATCGAAAAGACAGGTGTCTCTGATGAAGGTTTGGAACAGCTTTTGTCTGAGTATAAACATGAACATGAATTTAGAAGACAGCTAATATCTGTGACAATTTAACTAATTGGTTCAAAATTGTATACTTGTTTTTTCTTCCTTTTCTATCTTTTTTAGTTAGAAGCTTAGATAGTTGATTTTACATCACTTTTCTATGAATTTAAAACTAGATGTATCTTGTTTTCTAAAATTGGCTTTGATGGGAAAAAAGGAAGCAAATTTAGATGGAAAGGGGGATGGATCTTAGAAGAACTGGGGGAAGGATGCTAAATGTGGTTAAAACAAATTTCATAAAATTCTCAGAGAACTAATAATTTTTTATCCTTTCCTGTTACCTTTTTTCTGCTATTATTTTTTATCAAAAATTATGCAATACAGTTTAATATTGTTTATCATCCCACAACTCCTCCAAATTGTTTGTTTGATTTTCATTTTTTGGTTTGTTTTTGGAGAAAGAGAGATACTTTTTTTAATAGCAGTGCCTTTCTGTAAGAGCTCAGAGATTTTTCTTGGTATCACTTTTTATCAGTGTCTATGCTGTAACTATAAAACTTATTTTGTTTCTATGATTTTAAGTATGTTAAGTTGGTGGGGTTTGTTTGTTTGTTTGTTTGTTTGTTTGTTTTGATACAGAATCGCACTATGAAACCTTGCAGAACTGAACTTCCTATGTAGTTCAGACTGGTCTCCAACTCAGAGGGATCCACCTGCCTCTGCATCTATATAGTGCTGGGATTAAAGGCTTGCATCAGCATGCCCAGATAAGATTCTCTAAGTTTTCCATATTTGGTCTAACTTGCTGAAGATGTAGTATTCAATTTAAAAGGATATTCATTTGACATTGATCATAAATATTTTTGTTAAGATGTCAATAAAATCGAGCTTAATGAAAGCAGTGCATAAAATTTCTGTCTTCACACAAGGTTATACATAGCATTTTACATTTATTGGCGTTGGGTTACATCTACAGTCATACTAACTGATAATGAGTAACATAAACATATTTATTTATATTACCCTACTTGGGAGTTGCTGGTCATCCTGAATATGGATATGAATACCTTCCATGCATTCTGAATGAGATTCAGTTCTTATAATACTCTACAGTTTTTTTTTCTTCCTACTTAGTCATCCTTTATAGAGTGTAGGTTCTGGTTTCCATTGTCAGTGATAAACATCCCACATATATTTCGGCTATATCTCATATTTGTCATATGTGTGTTTTTAATGTTTTCAGATCTGAAGTCTATTTCACAAAATATCACTCAGGTGTTTTTCTCAACTTGACACAAACTAGAATCATCTGAGTCAGTCAGGGGCAACTTCAATTGAGGAGTTGTGCTCATCTAACTTGATTCTGTCTCTCCTTTCACTTCTAACTTTTTAATTTTTGAACTTGCTTTAAAAAAAACTATTTTGGTTGTATCCAAATGTTCTGATTGGGCATGTAAAAAGTGTAGACAGATGCATTTAAATAAAAGATAAACAAAGTCCAAAGTCCAACATTATTCTTGTGGCTCAGCATTATTGCAAGGGTTTGTAATGTTTGTAATGTATACTCCTGATCTACATTTCTGTGTGTGTATGAAATTTTCTGAAAATTATTTTCTCTCTTGATTCATGTGCATTTTTTTAGGGTTATAAATGTTTAAAAAATGAAGGTATCTTACTATTTGATAGGACAATTTAAAAAGTAGTTCTTCATTTTGAATATAAACTGTATCATACTGTATTAAGTAACATAATAGCATATGTTGTAAGAAACATATACATTAAAATGTTCACTAAATTGCAACAAAATAGTGTAGCCATCACTTGATATAGGCAACTATATCATTTTTTAAACAGAATCCTTGAAACAAGGGCAGTTACAGTTTAATTATTCAGCAAACTGACTAGAATACTTCAATATCAACTGTAGTCCTCAAAAGATCTTTTGAGCCTAATTGACATAATAAATATACTTACTGTTTGAGATCTCCTATCTGTGAACATAGTGTACTTCGCCTTTTACTTAGTTAGTCTGTTATTCCTCTCTTCCCTATATTATCACATTTTATGCATACCCAATTGTTTTCTACTACCATGAAAATATTTTGTCTCCCACCTAAAAAGCAAAAACTATGTTAAAGTTATAATCCTACGTTCTTCTGAAATATTTTATCTCTGTAACATCAAATTTCTCATATAAATTTTCACATTTTGTATGCACTCTTAGTAATATACCAGTTTTCTCCTGTCTTTGTACTGGAAACATTCTTTCCAAGTATTGCAACAAATCTCATTACATTAATATATTTGAAAGTCTCCAATTATCATGACCATCCAGCTTTTGTATTCTGGCTAATATAGTCTTCAAATATATTTTAATTGTTTCTACAATTATCCTTGATGACCTCTGTAATTTTCATAGGAAAATCTATGAAGCCCTTCCAATCAATGTCTTTCATGGATGACTTCCAGTGAAGAGTATATCCTGAACTGTTAAACACAGTTTAACAGTCAACTCCCCTAACTTTGAATTCTTAAAACTTTGTATTATTACTACAATATTGTACTTTTTAATTACTATTTTAGGAGGCTGGTAGATAATGCATCATCCAAGTGCTATTTGTTGATCAATTGAAATGTGCATTAAAGAGTAAGTAAATATCTTCCTCTCGATTTATTTAGAATTTTTAAAACTAATTCTCTAACATGGCTGAGACAAATTGAGAGCTTATGATTTATGTACATAGGCAAACTCAGAAAGAGGGGTACAGGAGGGACAAATCAAATTTTCCTTGTTCCCTCATCTCAAAACTATTAATTGAAGCATGCACTCCAATTTGCTCATCACACTTCATCTGAAGAAGGAAATTAACCAGTGGAGAGCAGGATCATTATATTAAAGAAAATCACTACACATAATAAAACAAAAATGATAAGTTCAGAATCTTCAAAGACAAGCTATTGCATTTGGAATTTAGCACTTAATAAAACTTCTATTAACTTTACAGGCACCTTTTTCAAAGTATCATTTATTTCATGTTAATTAGAAAGAAACTATGCACATTGCTAACACACTAAAATGTATACCAGGAAGTTGACATTTTAACATTTTTAGTAGACTGATGGCCATCATTATAAATAACATACAATTTGCTGCCTATATCTTGGCCACAGTCTCTGTGCCCTGTATACACTTGTATAACGATCACATATGTGTCAGTGCCTCACACTTTTCTAATGTCCTTTCAAGGAAGACTTTAGAATTAAGTAACCTGTCACTGACTGAGCCCTGGTTATTTTTTCTTTAACTTTGCATAGCAACATCGGATTTTCAATTATTTTTGGCTGACAGAACTAAGTATTAGGAATGTTTTCATTCAAATAGTTTCTATCAATTATCTATTACCTATTCTGGAACGTTCTTTCAAGATGGTATTGGGTTTAAATGTATAAAGTGAATGTAAATCAGTAGTGGGTGAGAGGCAGGATGGGGCATCAACCTAATGGCATCTTTCACAAAATGGCTTAAGCCTTTTCCTTTATTTCAACCTCCCTTATGGTTCTTATAGCACTTCTTAGACTTTAAATGAATTTATGCAATAAAGTTACATTTACTGGCTAGAAAAGTACTATGGAGACTGACACGTCATTCCAAGAAATGACTCAGGCAAGTGAAATATTTTCAATTTTGTGAGTGTGAAAGAGCAGCTATGAAACATCTTTGACTTGCCTAAAGACACATTCTTAAAAAAATCAACAAAAGACAAATTTTTGTGAAAACCCTTGTCTCCACCTTTAATCCCTTCTTAAATTCCATTTGAAAGTCTCAAAGATGGAAAGAACTGCAGGGCCACTCAGATAGCTTTCTCAAGAACAGGACAGGATACTTCCAAGACAAGGAGAGTAGAATAATGTGACAAAGTGGATCCTGCCTGAGAGTTCACAACAGCTTGAATAGTTTATGTTAGTGTCTATTTGGCTGCATGGTTCCTATTCCCATGGGAGGGACAGAGCTTTGGGGAAAGTGTTAGCTTAACAGTATAATAAGATCCATAAGATTCCATTGTAAGGACAAAGGGAAAATATTACTTTGCTGAAAAAAATTATGTTTATATCATTATTAATTGTAAATACAGAAAAAGGTATGTATTATGTAATTCCAATGGCAGCATTGTTATGATTAAAGATATTAAGTGTACTCATTCTGTTGCACAGGCATCACTATCATCCATCTCTGTAACTTCTCACATATGAAGCTGAAACACAGCACTAATTAAATAGCTCCTATTCTCCCCTTCAGACACCCTTGAAACCCCATTCTTCTTCTCGTCTATTCTAAGCACCTATCTTGTACATGGAATAAACTATATCTATCTTTTTGCAACTGGTTTATTTAACTTAGCATAATATCCTCAGAATTAACCTGTATTGTATCATATTATAGGATTTCCTTCTTGTTTCCAGTTGAATAATATTTCATTGGGGAGGTTGTGCTATTGTCCTTTCATTTGTTGATGGAGTAATTGTGCATTTTAGGTGTGACAACATGCCTCTATGACATCATTGGTAAAGAGAGAACCTTTAAACATTATTTTCAATGATTTTTGGTGTAGATCAACTGTGAGGTTTCTAGACAATACTGTAATTGGAACTTTATAATTTTGAGAGAAACCTCATGCAGTTTCCCAGAATGCATGTGTCCCCATCAGTAGTGTTGAACAGCTTCATTGTGTGCCTCTCTTCACTCTTTCTTTGTGTTCCTTATATCAGTTCTCCTAATCAATATAAAGAAATAGCTCAATACAGATTCCTGACTCAAGGACCAGTGAGTGAGTGATAGTGGACATCCTTTCATGTCTTTAATTAGTCATTTCTTTGGAGACATGCCCATTTCACTGCATTACCATGTGGAAATTTTAGCACAAATACTTTAGAGTCCAATATGATAACTGACTGTATATTCTTCCTTGACACTATTCCAAAAATGGTAGTGTTAATATAACCCATGGAAATAAAAGAAAGCTTCTAATAATATGGTTTTATGATAAATACTTTGCTAATTGCTCTGTAGGCAATATCTTATTAAGTCCTTTCCAGTAGTTACTGAGACAGGTAGACTCATTAAACACTTTTCATAATGAATGTAGAATGTTCTAGGGAGATAATGTAACTTATCTAATCCAGAGAGACTGTATTTGATGATGCTTGTATTGAAATCTACAGTCTTGGATTTACAGTCTGCCATGCACAACCCATGTAACCCCTCCTCAACACATGTATCTGTCTTTGCCCACATGTATATGCACATGCATGTATGCCAATGTATATTTATGTTTATGTGCATAACTAAGTTCCTGAAGCATAATCAATGTTTAGCCTCAGACATTATGGTATTGAGCTAGAAGAAAAAAGCATTCAGTTAAATCTGTTAGGTATGAAAGTATCTGAGTTTTTTATTATGTTTTCCTATGTACAGTTAGAATGGTTAAATTTTTTAGTATTTCATGAGTTTGGATTACCTTATCTAGTAAAATATATACAATTTTTAAGTTATGCTTTTAAACCTGAGAGGAGCTGATATAGCCAGCTTTACCCTGTTGGTATGATACATATTGTGTAATATTTATAGCCAATCTAGACTCTTACTTAGTAGACCTCCATAGATATCCCATTACTAGTAATGAAAAATGTATCTACACACTGCTAAATGTCCTAGGGACAACAATCATCCCAGGTAGAAAGCTAGACGACTGCTTTGAAAACCAACCTGATATAATTTGTCTCTTGCTTATCTGATGATATGTTGCTATTGTTTTTCTTGCAATACTTGGCATTGAAACAAGGGCAATACACATGCTAGGCAAGCATTCTACCAGGGAACTACAACCACAGTCCTACAGTCTATTACTATTGTTACCATTTCTATCTTATTGCCTTCAAGCTAGAGAATGATGTTTCATGTCTCAAGAGACCAGAAGAAATGGGTATAAAAAGAGTCATTTCTAGATAGTGAGAGAAAAATATGTGGGAAGAGACGACATGGGGAAGAGAAGAGGAGGAAAGGGTAGAAGGAATTAAAGAGCCATAGGAACGAGAGGGGAGAAGTGATATAATTATATTATAAACTCAAAAATCAAATTTTTAAAAGGCCAGAGGAAAAGTTTTTGCTTTTTTCTTCTCCAAAAGTTAAAATTAGTTGAATCCCACTGAAAGCTCTGGAGTTTAGACAACCCACAGCACAGCTGTGAGAACTTGTCAGTTCCTTAATTTCTGATCATTTGGGAAGCACATGCTGTTTTTCCTGTGCAGAAGATAAATAATGACTAAGGGAATAGTTTTAATATACAGGTCGCAACTTCTTTGCAGTCTGAACTTGTCTAAGGATCCAGTGCTTATCTGATACGTTCCAGTGAAGAACTGGAGAATTGAATTTTTCCTTCTTCTGTTTTTGTTTCTTGGTTCTAGGAGTCAAACCCAGGGCCTGACACTTATTAGACAGTTGTTCAGCCACTAAGCTATGAGGCAATCTCTAAAAATTAGTGACAAAAACCAAGTATGTTACAGAGTAGCATGAAATCAGATGTAAAGACTACAGAGATGTAGTATCAAGGTTAAGCTGAGAATAACTGACTCTTGACGTAGATATCAAATTTATACAAAGGGTCAGACCAAAGCATCCATGTATTCTGAAGTGTTTAGTGGACCAGTGAATGTACCTGCACTCACGACCTTCTGAGAGAACCTGTGATGGTCTGTGAATGAGACCACTGTAGATGAATGAGAGTAGCCCCAGGATAATACTGCATTTTTACATGAGAGAGATTGTTTTAAAGCTTAAAAAGCCCAATTTTACTTTTATTTGCCATAAGTAGAAGAATAACTTTCAGAGTAAATGAGGATCAATATCTGAATATGAAATAGTAGTGATGATTAAGTATGTGTTTGCACATCCAATTGCAGTATCTTGGTGACTGAAAAAAAAAGAAAGATCTGTGTGAGGCAATTGTAGATTTATAGAAATGGGTTAATTTAAGATGTAAGATCTAGCTAGCAATAAGCCTGAGCCATTGGGCCATACAGTTTTAATTAATATAAGCTTCTGTGTGTTTATTTGGGTCTGAGTGGCTGTGGGCCCAGGTGGGACTGGAGAAAACTCCAGCTATATGGGAGTAGGAGAAGAAGAGAGGAGAGGAACTGAGATTGATATGTAAAATGAAAAACAAAACTTTTTAAAAAATAAATAAATCATCCCTTCACCCCTACCCCCACCCTTTGCTGCCTCAGTTGCAGGCCAGTAGGGAAGGCCCCTGCAGGCAGGCATCCCTACCAACAAAACCATCAGATCCCAAAATCTACAAGACCCACTCCCTTCACCAAACCTACCCATCGTCCTGCTACCTCAGCAGCTCTGTGAGACACAGAACCTTCCAGCTTTGATTGGATCAAGAAGTGAGTGACAATTCTAGGCCCTAAGGCACAACCTGTGCCCTGCCACCCCACCATTTGCTGCCACAGTTGCACACCAGCAGTGAAGACTCCTGCAGGCAGGCCTTCCCACCAAGACCCCCCTATCAGACCCTACAATCTATAAGACCCACTCCCTACTCCAAATGCACCCATTCACCTGTGACCTCAGTGGCTCCCTGAGACACAGAATCTGAAAGCTCTGATTGACCAAGAAAGGCTCCCTGAAAAACAGAATCCATCAGCACCAATTAGAGCAAGAGCTCCAATTGGACCAAGAGTGGCCTCCTGAGACATAGACATAGCAAGCGCAGATTGAACCAAGAGTAGCTCCCTCAGACACAGACACCTCTTACACTATTTGAGGAGACATGGGTAGACATCAGTGCAAAAATACATACAACAATATAAAGAGCAATATGGCACCACCAGAGCCTAGTGGTTCTACAACAGCAAGATCTGAACATCCCAATGCAGGAGGAACAGAAGAAAGCTACCTTAAAAAAACTTTATAAAAATGATATGGGCCTTTAAAGAGGAAATGAAAAATTCCCTTAAAGAGATTGAGGAAAAGACAAACAAAAAATGGAAGAAATCAATAAATCCCTTAAAGAAAGTCAAGAAAATCAATTAAACAGGTGAAGGAAACAGTTCAAGACCTGAAATTGAAGTAGAAACAATGAAAAAGACACAAAATGAGAGAATGCTGGAAATAGAAAATAGGAGTAAGCAAACATAAACTACAGATACAAGCATAACCAACAGAATACAAGAGATAGAAGAGAGAATCTCTGGAGTGGAGGATAGAATAAAGGAAATAGATTCATCAGTCAAAGAAAATACTACAGCAAAAAAGTCATAACACAAAGCATCCAGGAAATCTGGAATGCCATGAAAGGCCAAACCTAAAAATAATAAGGATAGAAGAAGGAAAAGAATACCAACTCAAAGGCACAGAAAATATATTCAATAAAATCATAGAAGAAAACTTTCCCAACTTAAAGAAGGAAATACCTATGAATATACAAGAAGCTTACAGAACACCAGATACACTAGACTCCCCAAAAAACATCTCCTTACCACCTAATAATCAAACCACTAAACATACAGAATAAAGAAAGAATACTAAGAGCAACAAAAGAAAAAGGCCAAGTGATTTATAAGGGCAGACTCAAATTTTCAGTAGAGACTCTGAAAGCCAGAAGGTCCTGGACAGATGTAATGCAGACACTAAGACACCATGGATGCCAGCTCAGACTACTGTACCCAGCAAAACTTTCAATCATCATAGACAGAATGCACAAGATATTCCAAGACAAAACCAGATTTAAACATGACCTCTCTACAAATCCTGCCCTAGAGAAAGCACTAGAAAGAAAACTCCAACCAAAAGAAGTTAGATACACCCACAAAACACGGGTAATAGATAACACTACAACAGCAAATCCCATAGAAGGGAAATACACACACACTACCACCAAAAGATAACAGGAATTAACAACCACTGGTCATTAATATCCCTTAATATCAATGGACTCGATTCACCTATATAAAGACACAGGCTAACAGAATGGACCCAAAAAACATGATCCATCCTTCTGCTGCATACAAAAAACACACCTCAACTTCAAAGACAGACACTACCTCAGAGTAAAAGGCTGGGAAAAGATTTTTCAATCAAATGGATATAAGAAGCAAGCCAATATAGCTTTCCTAATATCTAATAAAATAGACTTCAAACTAAAATCAATCATAAGAGATTGGGAAGGACATTACATATTCATCACAGGAAAAATCCACCAAGATGAAGTCTTAATTCTGAACATTTATTCCCCAAATATAAGGACACCCACATTTGTAAAAGAAACATTACCAAAAATTAAATTGCACATCAAACCCCACACTCTAGTAGTGGGAGACTTCAACACACCACTCTCACCAGTGGACAGATCTGCCATACAGAAACTTTACAAAGAAATAAATGAAATAACAGATATTATGACACAAATGAACTTGATAGATATCTACAGAACACTCCACTCTAACACAACAGAATACACCTTCTTCTCAGCACCCCATGAGACCTTCTCTAAAATCGATCATATGCTCGGTCACAAAGCAAATCTCAACAGATACAAAAAAAATGGAATAACTTCCTGTATTTTATCAGACCACCATGGCTTAAAGTTAGATTTCAACAACAACAAAAGTTACAGAAAGACTATAATCTCATTGAAGCTAAACAATGTTCATCTGAATCATCAATGGGTCAAGGAAGAAATAAAGAAAGAAATTAAAGAATTCCTAAAATTCAATGAAAATGAATGTACCACATAACCAAACTTATGGGACACCATAAAAGCAGTGCTAAGAAAAAAATTAATAGCATTAAATGCCCATATAAAGAAATTGGAGAAATCTCACACTAGTAACTTAACAGCACAACTGAAAGCTCTAGAACAAAAAGAAGCAAACTCACCCAGGAGGAATAGATGCCAGGAAATAATCAAATTGAAGGCTGAAATCAATAACACAGAAACAAAGAAAATAGTACAAGACTCAATGAAACAAAAAGTTGGTTCTTTGAGAAAATCAACAAGATAGAAAAACTCTTATCCAAACTAACCAAAAGGCAGAGAAAGAACATCCAAATTAACAAAATCAGAAATGAAAAGGGAGGCATAACAACAGACAATGAGGAAATCCAGAGAATCATTAGGTCATATTTTAAAAACCTGTACTCCACAAAATTGGAAAATCTAAAAGAAATGAGCAATTTTCTGGATAGGTACCACATACCAAAATTAAATCAAGATCAAATAAACAATTTAAACAGACCTATAAGCCCTAAGGAAATAGAAACAGTCAAAGAAAGCCCAGGAACAGATAGTTTCAGCACAGAATTCTATCAGAATTTCAAACAAGAGCTAATACCAATACTCTTCAAATCGTTTCACACAATAGAAACAGAAGGAACATTGCCAAACTCTCTCTATGGGGCTACAGTTATCCTGATACCCAAACTACACAAAGATGCAGCAAAGAAATAGAATTACAGACCAATCTCCCTCACGAACATTGATGCAAAAATACTCAATAAAATACTGACAAACTGAATCCAAGAACACATCAAAAATATTATCCACCATGATCAGGTAGGCTTCATCCCAGAGATGCAAGAATGATTCAGCATACAAAAATCTGTCAATGTAATACACCATATAAACAAACTGAAAGAAAAAAAAATATCATCTTATTAGACACTGAAAAATTCTTTCACAAAATCTAACACCACTTCATGATAAAGGTCCTGGAGAGACCAGGAATACAAGGAACATACCTAAACATAAAAAAAGCAATTTACAGCAAGCTGACAGTCAACATCAAAATAAATGGAGAGAAACTCAAAGCAATTCCACTAAAATCAGGAACAAGACAAGGCTGCTCATTCTCCCTATATCTATTCAATATAGTACTCTAAGTCCCAGCTACAGTAATAAGACAACAAAAGGAGTTCAAGGGGCTACAAATTGGAAAGGAAGAAGTCAAACTATCTCTATTTGCAGATGATATGATAGTTTATGTAAGTGACCCCAAAAAATCTATCAGGGAACTCCTACAACTGATAAACACCTTCAGTAATGTGGCAGGATACAAGACTAACTCAAAAAAATCAGCAGCCCTCCTATATAAAAATGATAAATGGGACAAAAAAGAAACCAGAGAAATATCATCCTTTATAATAGCCATAAATAATATAAAATACCTTGGAGTAATTCTAACTAAGCAAGTAAAAGACCTGTATGACAAGAACTTTAAGTCTCTGAAGAAAGAAATTGAAGAAGATATCAGAAAATGGAAAGATCTCCCATGCTCATGGATAGGTAGGATTAACATAGTAAAAAATAACAACCTTACCAAAAGCAATCTACATATTCAGTACAATCTACATCAAAATACCAATACAATTATGTACAGACCTGGACAGAACAATACTCAAATTCATATGGAAAAAAAAACAGGATAGCTATAACAATCCTGTACAACAAAGCAATTTCTGGACGCATCACCATCTCTGACTTCAAGCTCTACTGTAGAGCTGTAGTAATAAAAACAGCATGGTATTGGCATAAAAACCAGCATGTGGACCAATGGAATTGAACTGAAAACCCTGAAATTACCCCATACACCTATGAACACCTGATTTTTGATAAAGAAGCCAAAATGTTATAATGGAAAAATAAAAGCACTTCAACAAATGATGCTGGCATAACTGGATGTCAGCATGTAGAAGACTGCAAATAGATCCACATCTGTCACCATGGACAAAAACAAGTCCAAGTGGATCAAAGACCTCAACATAAATCCAGTTACACTGAACCTGATAGAAGAGAAAGTAGGAAGTAACCTTGAATGCATCGGCACAGGAGACCATTTCCTAAATATGACACCAGTAGACAGACACTGAGAGCAACTATTAATAAATGGGACCTCATGAAACTGAGAAGCTTCTGTAAGGCAAAAGACACAGTAAATAAGACAAAACAACAGCCTACAGAATGGGAAAAGATTTCTATCAACCCCATGTCTGACAGAGAGCGTATCTTCAAAATACATAAAGAACTCAAGAAACTAGACATCAAAATACCAAACAATCCAATTACAAAATGGACTAAAGAGCTAAACAGAGAATTCTCAACAGAAGAATCTCAACTGGCCAAAAGGCATTTAAGGAATTTCTCAACATCCTTAGTCATCAGGGAAATGCAAATCAGGTTTATATTTGAAAAAGTGTTTATCTTAGGTGCTTCTACAGAGAATGCAACTGGATTTTCTCATGTAATGAAGATTTAAAGGGGTAAATCTCTTGTAAAGTAACATAATGTGTGTGTGTGTTGCACATCAAATTTCTATAAGAATCTTACTTTTAACACAGTCATTCAGTCATTTCAGCAGTAAACATCAGTATTATGATAATTCACAACAATGTAAATATGCCAAACATCACTAGTTATCAGAGATCAACATTAAGAGCAAACTAAGGTACTGCCTTACATCTAGTTGGAGAATAATTTTTAACTTTCTTTTTATTCATTCTTTGTGCCTTTTGAATCATGTCTCCCATTTCATCCATCTACTTCTCCTAAAATAAAAAATAAAATAAAACCCTCTGAGATATTATCTTACATCTCTCAGAACATGTAAGATCAAAAACACTGATGACAGCTTATGTTGGAGAGGATGGGGAGCAAGGGGAGCACTCCTCCGCTGTTATTAGGAGTGCAAACTTGTACAGCCACTTTGGCAATCAGTATGGAAGTTTCTCAAAATATTGGGAGTCAACCTACCACGAAACCCAACAATACCACTCTTGGGCATGTACCCAAGGAATGCTCAATCATAACACAAAGACACTTACTCAACTATGTTCATAGAAGCATTATTCATAGTAGCCAGAAACTGGAAACAACCTAGATGCCCCTCAACTGAAGAATGGCTCTGCCTCCCGAGTGCTGGGATTAAAGGCATGTGCCACCACCGCCCGGCTCACTCGTAGGAAAATACTAGATGTAAAGCAAAAGATAATCAGACTACAACCCACAGCTCCAGAGAAGCTAGCTAACAAGGAGAACCCTAAGAGGGACACATGGATATCCTTGGGAAGGAGAAATATATGAGATATCCATTAGCAAACTGGGAGTAAGGGGGGCCAATGGAGGGTAGGGGATGGGGCATGAGAACATAAGGAAATGGGATGGTTGAGCTGGAACAAGGATGGAATGGGAGATCATTGAAAGAGATACTTTGATAGAGGGAGACATCATGGGGATAGGGAGAAACCTGGTGCTAGGGAAGTTCCCAGGAATCAACAAGGATGACCTCAGCTTAGAGCTCTAGCAATAGTGGAGAGAGTGCCTGAGCTGGCCTAAACCATTAATCAGATCAGTGAATACCCTGTCATCATAGAGCGTTCATTCAGTATCTGGTGGAAGCAGATGCAGAGATCTATAGCCAAGCACCAGGCTGAGCTCCAGGACTCTAGTGGAAGAGAGAGAAGAGGGATTCTATTAACAAGGGGCATCAAAATCATGATGGGGAAAGCTACAGAGACAACCAAACCAAGCTAGTGGGAACTCATGAACTTTAGACCAAGAGCTGTGGAGTCTCCATTCAACAGGACTAGGCCCTGTGCATTAATGAGATAGTTGTGTAGCTTGATCTGCTTAAGGGGCCCCCAGTTCCATCCCTGGTGCATGAGCGGGCCTTTTGGAGCTCATTACCTATGGGTGGGACACCTTGCACAGTCTTGATGCAGCGAGAGGGGCTTGGACCTGCCTTAACTGGATATACCAGGCTCTGATGACTCCGCACAGGAGGCCTTACCTCTTTGGAGGGAGAAATAGGGGGTGGGTTGGGGGGAAAGGCTGTGGGAGGGTGGGAGGAGGGAAGAGAGGGGAATCTGTGGTTGGTATATAAAATGAATAAAAATTTTCTTAATTGAAAAAAATAAAAATAGTTTACCTTTAATTTAAAATTTTTAAAAATATATAAATAAATCTTGAGACACGATCTCAGACACCTTAGTTTTGTTGAATACATTGCATAGCTGAAGGTTGACCTTGACATTCTGATCTTCCTGCTTCTACCTCCTGTGTTCTGGGATTACAGGGCAGGCTTGTGCCACCATATGTTATTTATCTCATTGTATCTTCTTTCTGTTGTCCTCTCATAATATTTGGACAAGCCATTCAGGTACTTATAAGACCTTAAAAGACCACATTTCAAGAAACATCATTTGAGATATATTGACCCCAAAAACCTAAACTTTGACCCCTTTGTAACCCAAACATCTATTTCCTAAACCTAGCATGGAGCTGCATAGTTCCAATAGAGGACTCAAAATCTAGTTGTGATCATAGCATCCTGATTCTCTGACATTGCCAATGTTCATCTTAGCTGAGTTCTACATAATGTGATTATAGACAGACTCTAAAGACAATAATGAGTGCTTTTATCCATCCAACCATATTCATCACTGTCTCTTTAGTAGAATTCTGAGTGGAACCATCCATCAGTTGATTCTTAAGCATTTCTCTTTACTTTATGTTGAGGCAATCTGTAAAGGAAACTTATTTTCAACTAGAAATAAGTAATAAATCCTCATGACAAAAAGGGAAAAAAAGTCCCATCTCTGTAGTACTCATATATCCAATCTCAGAAGAAGTAAGCATGATGATAAATAAATTGAACACTGTAAAAAAATCTAAATATTAAGAAAAGTATCCTGATTCTGATGGAAATTGGTTTGATCTTCAAGTCCTGAGCCTGCTGAGAAGAAAAGAGCCTGGAATATGTCAGCCCACAGTCTACCCCTCCTCCTTATTTTCTTCTTTCTTATTTTACTCCTTCTCCTCTAATGACTGTGATTCTCAAATCACTTTCATCATCAGTGCCCCAGTTTTAACTCACAGTATTCTCTACTGTGTATATAATAGATATCAACAGTTGAGAAAACCACAGTAAGAGATAAGTGTCTTTTCCAATGTAACTCGGGTAATGAGAGGCTGGCACATGCAAAGAAAAGACATTTGTTTCAAGTTTACTCCATAAATCTTGCAACTGGGATTTGGACCTGTTATGAAACCCCATAATTGTTAAGTATCAGTGATATAGTACAGAATGCAACTTGTTTTCTGTGTGAAAAAAAATAGTTGCTCTGAGATCCTGTATGTAGGGGCAGCATACCCCATCATTGCCCAGAATGATATCAGATGATGTCAGATGACAGATGCTTAAGTCTGAGTGGATCTGAAGATCAAGCAAGGCTGACATAATAAAGGATGGCCAATGTGAAGCTGTAACCCCAGTCTCTACTGCTGACAACTCCATAATTTCTATCATGGCCTCACAGCAAGACAGCCAAAGGCGTCCATTTGTCACTGTTCAGTTGTGTCAGGGGTGAATGCGATTGTGCTTCTGACCTCTGAGTCATCTCTAAACTAGCATGATATGTCTTCCACAAATATTGATGGAAATTCTAAGCCCTACTTCTTAAAGAGGATTCAAGTCTCTGGATTACTAACCATGCTTAAAAATGGAACAGAAGTAAAAAATTGATACTTCAAAACCTCAGACACATAACTAGATAATTGCTCTCAAATACTGAATATTCAGTAAATATCATAAAAGGATATTCTATGTCTTTGTAATACACTCTATGAAATCAATGCTACCTCCATAAAGCAATTGAGGATTAGAATACCTAAGCTTTCTGCTCAAGATTGCATATCTGTTAAAGGGAACCAATACTATTTGAACTCTGGTCAAGCAATAAGATGTGTGTGTTTAATATTTTGTCCTACTGCCTCTGAGAGCATCACATTTTAAATTTCGAACTCACCACACATGTTTAGGTCTTGAATGCTTGTTTTTCATCAGATGGCACTGTTTGTGGTTTGGGGAGGCTATGAAGAGGAGGTGATACATGAATGGCTGAAACAGGTCCTTAGAGGCAGGCCTTTGGAGGTTGTAGCCTGGCCTCTAATTCCGGCTTTTCTTTATTCCCTGGCCTGTGTTACCATGAGAATCCTCTGCAGTAAACTCTACCATGCCTTTCTTGCCATCATCAACAAAAACTATGAGACAAACAGATTATTTCTTCCCTAAGTTGTTCTATATGTTATTGAACATAAGAACCCAAAGATAACCAATTTAGAATTCCAGTTCCTGAGAAAGAGGCTTATTAACTAACTTCACATGATCAAGTGGTTCTTAGGCCTTAAGAACACATTATAAGGTTGAATTGAGAAGTCTCTGGGGATGTGGGCTTTAATCAGATCACTAGAATACCAATCAAAATTGAGAAGATGGAGAATGGATCCAAGCAGCTCCAGATATAGGGAAGACCTTATTGGGAAGTAGATGAGAAATTGTATTACATTCTAGCAAATAATGATTATGTCTGTGTCCTGGAAATGTAAGTGATGATAACTTCAAATCAATTACCTAATTCATTAACAAAGAAATTAAGACCTTTTAGGATTCAAGTGATCCTATGTATTTGCTACCTGCTGTTATCTAGGTTTACAATCAGAATCAAGAACAAACAGTAGAATAGCAAGATATGGAGGTGAATGATTTAGTTGGGAATAGGATATGTTTAAAGTTGTAGACAAAACAGTTGTAACAATTGAAGAGACTAGTGTCACTGAAGATATTCGAGGTACTTTGTCCTGGACCAATAGGAAAACTACTTTCAGGAAGACTCTTTCACAACTGAAAGACAAGTGTGTAAAACATTAAACCCATTTGGAAACTTTTTTGAAAAGGTGAGAGTTGTAATAATACCCTGAAAAAAAAAACAGGGACACATGAGAAGGATTTTAGCCAGTTCAGTCAAGCAGGCACTCAGAGTCCACTATAGCTATGGCTAGTTCTTGGGAGAAGAACTTGCCTTAATAAATGTGATTCTGGTTTTTCAGGGATGCAGAATATAAAAGTAACAGGAGCTTGGAATTAGCACCATGATGTCTGAGAAAAGCCTGAGAGATTAGGCAGTATGTATAAGGTTATAGATTTGCTGGGGAGAGTCCTGAAGGTGTTACGGTGAAGGTTGAAGAGTAATACCTAAATTTCAGTAGAGACTTCAGGCTGCTGGAGATTTTGAGAACATGAGCTATCTTTTGAGGATAGCTGTGAAGACCAACTAGAGATACTCCAAGGAAGAGGTTTTATGTATTGCAAGAACCAAGGCCATGGGGTTGGGACTCTCCAAGCCCCTTAGACCACATTGTTAACAGTGAATGCACCGGGCACTACACAGTGCTACAGTACTTAACATTTGTCCTACTTGAACTATGTCTCTCTTTAGTGCGGTCTTTCTTTGCTATACATTTTTGTTTGTTTCTCATAGACAGGCAGTGTGTGTTACTTTTCTATTTTATTTTTTTGTCTTTTAAAACTTTTAATTAAAAAATTCATAAGTATATTCTGATATACATGATTTTCTCCTTCCCAACTCTTCCCAGATCCTCCCTACACACCCAATTCTACACCCCTTCTCTCTCCTTAAAAAACAAGACAAACACACACATAAAAACCACATAAACAAAAAATCAAGAAACTAAAATATACAAGCAAAAGACCAATAACACACACACACACACACACACACACACACACACACACACACACACACACTCAAATGAGGCAAAGGTCTACAAAAATACCACTGAGTTTGTTACATGTTGACCATTTACTCCTGGTCATGGGGCCTACTCTAAAGTGTGGTTGATATAACCAGTGAGACTTCATTGGAGAAAACTGACTTTTCCTTTGTCAGCAGGTCTCAATTGCAGATAATTTCCTGTTTGGGGGTGGGAGCCCATTTCCACTTCCTCTTCTCAGTACTGGTACTCTATCTGACTTGAGCTTGTGTATGTACTGTTCATACTGCCAGAGCCTCTCAATTAATATGTGTAGCAGTCCTGTTGTGTCTGCAAGACAGTTTCCTTGAAGTCATCCATCACTTCTGGCTCTTATAGTCTTTCCACTTCCTTTTCTGCATAGATTCCCTGAGCTCCAAGTAGAAGGTTTGATGAAAACCTCTCATTTAACACTGAGTGGTCCAAAGTCTCTCACTCTCAGCCCACTGTCTAGCTGTAGGTCTCTGTGTTAGTTCTCATGTACTGCAAGATGAAATCTCTCTGACGATGGCTGAGTGAGACACTGATCTATGGGTATAGCAGAATATCAATAGGATTAATTTTATTACTATTTTCCTTTTCTCCTTCCTTCTTTTTTCCTATTAATTTAGAATGAGAATGATTATCTGTTCCATTTTAATTTGAAGTACATTTTTTACAAGGGCTTTACAGTTAAGAGTTCACACTGAATCTCAAAAGAGACTATGGATTTAGGCTTTTGAATAGTATTCAGGCTGGAAAGGCCTTGCAGACTCTTTTAAATCTTTCTAATTATTATTCTGGTTTTTTTTTTATCTGCATGGTGTTTTGCCTGCATACGTGTCTGTATACCATGAATGTGACTGGAGCCCACAGTGCCCAAATTCAGATCCCTTGGAACTAGAATTTCAGATAGTTGTGAGTTGTCATGTAAATAAAGTGTGTTTATAACCAGGTCCTCAGCAACAGTAATAAGTGTTCTTAATCTAAGAGCCATATCCCCAAACCTGCACTGCATACTCTAAATGTTTGACTCAATGCATTTCAAGTTATGCAGATGTCTGTGAGCCTTTGGTGAACAGGGTAGAATGTTGTGATTTGAAATAGAAATGCTCCCAAAAAAATTGTGTTTAAGCAATTTTCACCCAGATTATGGGCTGATACAATTAAGTAAAGAAACTTTAGGAGGAAGGGCTAGGTTAGTGGAAGTAAGGTAGAGGTCATTAGTGGAGCCCCTCTAAAGGCCATAGCATGGCTTATGCTTTGTACTTCTTAGTCCATCCTGATGTGAGGAGGATCTGTCATACGCTACATCATCACAAACTTAGCCATGCCCTAATTTTCATGGTGAACTGAGACCTTCTGAAAACATCAGCCCAAATAAAAATGTTCCTCCATTTAAGTAACTTGGTCTGGTACTCTGGTTGAAGTGGTACAAAAGAAACCCATATACAGAACAAATCATTTGTTCTTAATAAGAAAAGTGCTAGAGAGGCCCACAGAAATCCACAAAGATACCCCCACAACAGACTGCTGGCAATGGTCGAGAGACAGTCCGAACTGACCTACTCTGGTGATGGGATGGCCAAACACCCTAATTGTCGTGCTAGAAACCTCATCCAACTACTGAGGGATCTGGATGCAGAGACCCATGACTAGGCCCCAGGTGGATCTCTGGGAGTCCAATTAGCGAGAATGAGGAGGGTTTATATGAGCGAGAATTGTTGTGACCAAGGTCGGATTAAGCACAGAGACAAATAGCCGAATGAACGGAAACACATGAAATATGAACCAATGGCTGAGGGGTCACCAACTGGATCAGGCCCTCTGAGTGGGTGAGACAGTTGATTGGCCTGATCTGTTTGGTAGGCATCCAGGCAGTGGCACTGGGTCCGGTGCTCATTGCATGAGTTGGCTGTTTGAAACCTGGGGCCTATGCGGGTCCCTTGGCTCGGCCTGGGAGGAGGGGACTGGACCTGCCTGGACTGAGTCCACCAGGTTGATCTCAGTCTGTGGGGATAGCTTTGCCCTGGAGGAGATTGGAATCGGGGGCGGGCTGGGGGGGAGGGTGAGGGGGGCGGGAGGGGGGAGAACAAGGGAATCTGTGGCTGATATGTGGAACTGAATTGTATTGCAAAATAAAAATTAAAAAAAAACAAACAAAAAAAAAAGAATGAAGTTTTATGACCCTTTGGAGGGGAGAGGTCAGCAAAAGTGAAGTGGACAGAGAAAGATGGATCATCCTTATGATTATATGGACCAAGATAACAAACCGAAGGATATGCAATATATTTGGGGCCAGAAAAAATAATCTTTAAATTCTAGGTTATATTTGGCCCCTACAATTTTCTTTGTTGTTGTTATCATGGGACTTCCACCACCAGACAATAGTTCTTAGAGAGATATAAATTGAAAGCAAGCATGATAGCTCAGCAAATAATGGTGCTTGCCACCAAGTCAGATGTGTGAGGTTGATCCACAGAATGTCCATAGTTGAAAAGAATTCCTGTTATTTGTCCACTGACCATAAGCACCTTGACATGCATGAGTGCACACACACACACACACACACACACACACATACACACACATACACACACACGGAGGGGGGGGGGAGAGAGAGAGAGAGAGAGAGAGAGAGAGAGAGAGAGAGAGAGAGAGAGAAGACAGAAGGAAAGAAGGAAGGAAGGAAGGAAGGAAGGAAGGAAGGAAGGAAGGAAGGAAGGAAGGAAGAAGGAAGGAAGGGAAGAAGGAAGGAAGTAAAGAGAGAGGTGTATGGGAAAATGAAGTCAAAGCTACAGGAAGGATTTTGGTTGGTAAAATATGAAAATTTATTGAGAGATACTATATCACTAAGCTCCTATAGATTACCTTAAGATAAATTCATCTCACCAAAAGTATCATTCTTATGAATTTCAGAAAAGAAAATGTCCAAGCTGATTTGTTTTTTCAATAATTCATTTAGTTTTATTTTATATGCTTTGGTGTCTAACCTGCATGTATGTCTGTGTGAGGGTGTCACATCTTGGAGTTACTTACAGCTAACAACTGTGGGCTAACTGCCATGTGGGTCAGGGAAGAGGGGTGCAGTCTAGATAGGAGGGGAGCATGGAAACAGGGGGGGGACCAGGTTGAGGAAGGATAGAGAGAGAATGTACTGGGAAAGATAACTGGAATCAAGGGCATCTTGGGAATGAGCTAGAAACCTAGTGCAATAGAAACTCCCAGAAATCTATGATGGTGACCCTGCCTAAGACTCCTAGCAATGCGAGATATAGAGCCTGAACTGCTCATCTCCTGTAACCAGGCAAGACTTCCAGTGGAGGATTTGGTACCCCAACCCAGACACATAACCTTTGACCTACACTTTCTTCTGTCTACAAGATATTCTGGAGTAAAAGTGCCTCAGAAGCCGGGCGGTGGTGGTGCACGCCTTTAATCCCAGCACTTGGGAGGCAGAGCCAGGTGGATCTCTGTGAGTTCGAGGCTAGCCTGGGCTACCAAGTGAGTCCCAGGAAAGGCGCAAAGCTACACAGAGAAACCCTATCTCGAAAAACCAAAAAAAAAAAAAAAAAGAAAAAGAAAAAGAAAAAGAAAAAAGTGCCTCAGAAATTATGGGAGTGGCCAAAGACTGGTCCAGCTTGAGACTCACACCATGAGAGGGAGTCCAGGCTGACTTGAACAATGTATTCCTGATAGATTGGACAATGCCTGACCCATATTTTCTGGACCTAGATAATGGCTGGAATAAAATGTGGCAGAAAATGAGGCAGGAAAATCTATGTGATACCTGGAAGACACTTGATGATCCAGTTCAGCTGCAGCTCAAAATAACTGAAAATGAGAGGCAGGTTGAACTTGGAAGCATCATAGGATCAAGACTGGAAGAAATCTTGAACATCAGTCCAAGTTGCTTGGTTTTATTCCATAAACAAAGGGGGAGCCATTGGAATCAGGAAATGACCTTGTTTAGATGGTGGCTTGAGAAGTTGAATCTGGCAGTACCAAGGACAAGAGCACTAGATTAGAAAATCATCAAGACAGGAGACAGGTTAGGGGCAATTGCAATAAGCCAGAACCAGACACATTTTAGTAATTGATGTTCATGTGGTTAGCTCCAAATTACCACAAACTCTAACTGCTACAAGCTGATTCTTGCTGATATCAAGGACAGAAAAGTAGGAATATTTATCTCTGGCTATACCCCCACAAGGGACAACCTGTGAATAAAGCAATCTGTTCACCCATATGGACTCCACAAGTTTTATGAATACAAGTGAATTCGCTTTCCACTTGGGTTTCAAATAATTAAATTTAGTGGGGATCCATCATCAAAATTACACCAATTGTTATTTCTTACTGTGGGGAACACTTATCAATTAAATAGAAACCAAAAAAAAATGTGCACTCAAGCAAACAACAATTACAAGACAAAAAAAAGAAAAAACTATTCTACATGGTACATTGAACCAATAACACAATCATCAATCAGAACTCAATATAATAAAAAAAAATCCTGACTATACAGGGTCAACATGTTATCAGTGGTTAGTTCTTCCTTAAGGGATTGTTTCCATTTTGGATAAAACTATTTCTTTATTTATGAATAGATTCATGACTTTCAGCCTAAAATACGCTGTCTATAATATATTCCACTGGAATCATTCTCTATTTTTTCAGTCATTTAAGAATATATAGAATGCCAGCCTGTAGATCTTTGACAAATGTGGATGCAGTCTACAGCTTCTGAAGAATAAATATGTATGAATATCAAAGTTCTTATCATTGAGAAAGTCAGAGTTTGTTATTTTAAGAAAAGTAATAGAATGTGGAAGGGTTAAGAACTGGCTAGCGCTGGGCAGCATTGGTGCTTGCCTTTAATCTCAGCACTCGGGAGGTAGAGCTAGGTAGATCTCTGAGTTTGAGGCCAGCCTGGTCTACAGAGCAAGATCCAGGACTAGCACCAAAAAACTACCCAGAGAAACCCTGGCTAGAAAAACCAAGAGAAAAAAAAAAGAACTGGCTAGCTGCAAAATGTCAGTATCGATGGCATAATATAGGCTATATATAAAGTCTCATTTTGCTTACTAAAATGTATAAATGGTTAAAGGTAATGATTAGTCATATTTCAAAAATTATACAATATATATGTATATATATGCATTCAAACTAAGGATACATTATTGAAGACATTGCTCCTACTTGTCCATAAACAATATTTCCTTGAGTGCCTACTATATTCTCAGTATTCTGAAAGGCAATGTGGACTTAAAAACAATACACAAGTGGCTTCCCCCTTAAATGGCTCATTACCTGTTGAGATGTATTTTTCAGATTAAATACACAATATCAGCAACTTCAGAACACCAGGCTTACTTCTTATAATTTTTACAATAATAAATCTTATTATTTCATATTCAGATGAGGCAAAGCTGATGAGAAAGCCTCTACATGAATACAAATACCTTTAGGCAGATAAGTGTGAGGGTATGCATCATGTTATCCCAGGCCCAACTAGAGTCCATCTTAACAATAGGATGAAGATGTCTACACCACAGGAAGGACTATCGTAGTGGCAGAGCTCAGATACCTGATGGGCAAAATAGTCTCCCACAGCAAAGTCAATCAGGACCACAAACTCTCGAAACAGCAATTTCCCTTGTTTCCAAAAACATAAGCAACATGGTTACAATGAGTCATCAGCTTCTCATTGCCTATTTATCTAAGAGCTCTTATGATAAGAAATGCCAAGTACAAACCCACAAAATTACTCCCAACCTTAGTGCTAACAGTAACATTATAAGCAGTAACCATTGTAAGAGGAATTACCTAATTAGAAGTAGAAAATATGTCTTATTTGGCCATATAATTTTTAGGTCTGTATTTCTATATATCAGTATTTCCAAAAACAGAAAAATTTAAACTAGAGAAAACAGTAGAATCCAACTGAAGCTAAAAACACTGTAATTTTAGGCACGTCTTCTCTAACTGCATTTAATTTGAAGTTTGAAATTCTATTTCTTTGTTACTATTCATGTTATAATTGTCATCACTGTCACCATCACCAGTGTAATCGACAACATCAGGACCATAATCCCCAAAACCATCCTTACCATAACCATGACCATTACTTACCATCAGCTACACCACCATCACTATCATTATAATCACCAAGATCAACATCATCATTATCATCATTGCCACTATCATCACCATCACTATCATTCTTATCACTATTACCGTCACCAATACCAACATCACCATCACCACCTCCATCAACTCTCTTACCATCATCGTCACAGCCACTATTAAAACCACTACTTTTCTAATGTCAACCTTGTCAATCACTGTCACTTCCACTCTTTATTTTAGACATAGGCTTCATATGCATTTTAAAATTTGTTTAGCATGCAACTACCATATGAGATAGAATTATGATAATAATTATTTTATAACTAGGTCTTGGGAGGAGGTGGTTTGATAGAGTTGTCCAATTTAGAGCAGAGTGTCCCACAGTCTCTTTTTCTCTGCACCTTGAACAGTTATTGGTCTCTGTGTTAATCACCATCTACTGACAAGAGAAATCACTTTTCTGATGGAAGTTTAAAGATTCATTAATCTATAGGTATAAAGATAGTCATTAGGAGTCAGTTGAATGCTATGTCTATCTCACACAATAATAGTGTAAGTTATTCCCTAAGACCTATGACTTGTCTAGCCACAGGGTTTTGGTATTGAGACAATGGTGCAAGATGTAGGTTTCATCTTATGGAGTGGACCATAAATCAAATCAGAAAATGGCTCCTATAAAATTACTGTACCAGCTGAGTAAAATTGATGGTAACTTTTTGCTGTGGAAGAGTGTTCAGGAAGACTGTAAAAGCCAGAGGTGGTAGATGACTACAATTGATGTGTTTTCCTGCCACAACGGAATAGTTGCACATATGAAATCACAATGATTAAGACAGCATATGTAAGACCAGAGTAATCCCAAGAAGACAGAAGCCAAACATGTAGGTAGTGAGGTGGGCTAGAAGTAATGCTACTTTTTGGAAGAGGAAGAGTCAGTTTTCTATAGGGGTTTAGCTGCTAGCAAGATGATTGTACTCCAGTAGAAGACCACATATCCATTGTATATGGACAGAACAAATGAGACCTGTTGGTTTTAAGAAAAAAGAGGATACAAAGTTGGGGTGGTAGGGAAAGGTGTAGATCTGGGAGGAGTTGGGGAGTAAATATGATAAATATTTTGTATGAAAGTTTTATGAACAAACAATCTGTAAAGAATTAGTTAATAACTCACCTAGGTCTGTGGGTCATCCAGCCTGTGGGTCCTGGTGCTCCAGGCACTGTCAGGGACAAGCTTACTCTCCCGGCATGAGTTTTATGCTAGATCAGTCATTGTTTGGCCACTCTCTCAATCTCTAGACAACCCTTACCCTAGCACATCCCATAAGAAGCACAGACTGTAAGTCACAGTTTATGTGGCTGAGTTGGTGTCCCAATCTGTCTGCTTGAAGTGTTGTCTGGTAGCAGGAGATGCCCAGTTCAGGCTATTTCTAGGAGTCTTTAGCTGGGCTTTTCCTTGTAAATTCCTGGGAGATTCCCTTGCACCAGGTTTACACCTGAACCCAAACAGCCTCCCTTTGGAGTAGTCTCTTTCAGTACTCTCCCCCTCCATTCCCTGCCCCCAACTTGATCACTAATGTTCCTATCCCCAACCACTCAAAATCCACGCATGAAATCTCTTCTATTTTCCCTTCCCAGGGAGATTCAGGCATCCCCGCATGAACTTTTCTTTTCACCTAGTCTCTCTGCATCTGTTGATTGTAGCATAGTTGTCCTTTATTTTACCACTAATATCCACTTACGAGTGAGTACATACCATGTTTGCCTTTCTGGGTCTGGGATAAATCTCTCAGGATGATTTTTTTTTTTTAACCAATCCCTGACACTGCATGGAGCACCAAGATCTACAGGTAGGATGACCCAGAGAGCTAGGGTAGAACCAAACACAACTGGAAAAAAATAATGATGCCTAACAATGTTTTGGTATACTCATAGATTGGTGCCTAGCCCAATTGTCATCTGACTGGCTTCACCTAGCAACTGACGGAAACAGATGCAGATCCATAGCCAAACATTAGGTGGAGCTCAGACAATCCTGCAAAAGAGATGTAGAGAGGATTGTAGGAGCCAAAAGGGTCAAGGACACCACAAGAAAACCCACAGAATTAACTAACCTGAGCTCACTGGGCCTCGCAGAGACTGAACTGACAACTAAGGAGCATGCATGGGACTGACCTAAGTCCTAACATATATGTTACAGTTGTATAGCTTGGTTGTCTTGTAGAACTCCTAACAGTAGGAGCAGGGGCTGCCGTCTCTGACTCTTTTGCTGACTTTTGGGACCCTACTCCTCACACTGGGTTTTCTTGCCCAGCTTTAATACAAAGAAAAGTGCTTAGCCTTACTGCAACTTGATATGTCAAGTTTTGTTGATACCCCTGGGAGACCTGCCCTTTTCTGAACAGAAATGGGAAAGGAGTGAGTTGGGAGTGGGGACAGAGAGGGGTTTAGGGGGGAGGACTGAGAGGAGAGGAGGGAGTAGAAATTGCAGCCAGGATGCAAAATCAATAAATAACTTTTAAAAAGAAAATGAATTATATAATAACTAAAGAATAAGCTAAGTGAAGTTTTTCAGCTGCTCAGGTTTCCACAGTAACAGAATTTAGAATCCAAGTCCATTAATGTACACATTGCTTCTAATTGATATTAACATTAACATAAGTAGGAAATTTCTAACCTTTTTCTGGATGAAAAAGGCAAAAGAATGGTATTCTGTCTTGCTACTATTGATTAGTAATAGAAAATCAGACGGCTCACAATCAAAAGATTTTTTTTTTCTGCTTCAAGTCCAATGATAACTGATGGTGTGACCTGACTGAAATATGTTAACCTGTCTGAGATGCAGCGGTAAAATTGAGGCAATAATCCTAGATTGAATCACCCATCATTGTGAGAAGGAAAGTCTCTATGAAATCCCTGCAGAAGGGGAAATGACTCTGATTTCTGTTGGATTTCTTTCTGTGCAATGCAAGCCTCTCTTTTGTGTTACACCTTAGTTATGGTCTCTAGTTCATAGCTGGGGGAATTATAATAATATTTACTATGAAAAATTATCATACATATTTCAAATTACCTGCACTTAAAATGAAACAATGAACCATTTTCCTTGTGACACACAGAAATGGAAAGTTCTCTCTGATCAGACAAAGACTGGGGGAACATGGGACATTAGAAATCTCAAATATTCCCCAGTTCAATAGAAGGTGATGTGGAAGAAGACAATGCATGTATTGTTCACTCTGAAGATTCATTTCTTAAGGGTGGTATTTTGATTCCTCAACTGCTCAGCTGTGAACTATTCCATTATTTAAGAAGAAGCAAATGGAAGCTTATGGAACACCTCAGGGGAGCTTTACGTTGGACCTTTCACTCATGAGCAGAATGACTAAAGTTATGCACATGAAAGACAACCTCAGGAGCGTATGCATCATTGAATTCTTGACGGATCCTTTTTAATACATGATATAGGCTTTTCTGAACAATTGCTATGATGGTCACATCTTCCCAAAACACTGTGAACTTGGCACAAGCTAAGATAACTTCCCAAACCACTTGTCAACTTGGCACAAGCTAGGATAAATTGAGCAAGGTGCCTCAATGAGAGCTTCTCTAAATTTGGTTGGCATATAGACATTTCAATGGAGGAATTATCCTGATGATATTAATTGAGGTGGGAAAAATCTGTCCACTGTGGGTATCACCATCCCCTAGACAGGGAATCCTGGAAAACATTACCTGAGCACTAGAATTCATGAATTAAGTCATTTCTCTTTTGCTTTTTGATAGTGGTTATCATATGACTAGCTGCTTCATGTTCCTGCTTCCTGATTTCCCTACAATGATGGACTATAACCCAGAATTGTGAACTTAATAAATCCCTTTTCCTTTAAATTTCTTTGGTCATGGTATTTTTGTCACAGCAGTAGATAAAAGACACTAAGACCCACCCTCCCATTTAGCTACCTATAGAGCTTTACTGGCAGAAGAAAATCCCTGTACAATGGAGAAGAATCTATGTCATTTCAGGGAACCCTGTACCACTTCTGACATACAGTTTCTAACTATAAGGAACTCTATAGAAGTATAGATATCAATACTTTCTGGGTATGGTCACATTTTCATTATTCTAAATACAATAGACATCATGGGCACTAAGTACAGAAAATAGCCACACATATTTAGCATTTAGGAACCTATGTATGTCACTATTAAACTGTGTTTAGCAATTTCCTGTCTTAACTGAATTATTTGTCAATCAGAAAATTGTTGCATACATGGTTGGGTTCCCATTTCCTGGCCAGGCTAAACTCTTTTCTATAAGTGGATGAATACTCAAAAGTTTGCCTTAGCTGTCAGCCAAGCTACAGGAGACATTTATTCAACTGCTTCCAAAAGAGAAAACATTATTTCTTTTTTGCTTTATATAAAACAGAAATAAAATGTCACAAAACTCTATTCCTGACTTCTTGGTCATATTTAGACATTAAATGATCGATTTCTTTCTGTTTTCTAATTGTGCTGAACAAGTATAATTTCTTCTATAAAGAGAGTTTGCATGAGCATATTGCAAACTTTACCTACTATCTTCCCTTATCACAAAGTATAATTTATCTTCTCAACAGTGTAATACATATCCTAATATGACTAATGTTAGGGAATTTGCCTATAGTCACTATGTATTGATTATGCTTTGCTTTCCCAAAAGTGAAAGGCACATAATTCTTTTTCATTGCAGGAGAAATTCTATCTTCAAGTTTATAGAACAACAGTCCTACAATATCCTTTTAATAAATCTTTTATTCTAAGGTCTTTTTTCTGTGGTTAAATTTGCTGAGCTATTATTACTGTATAAAGGACCCTTCCTTTTATAAAAAATTGGCATTTTTTATTTGTTTCTCTTTATTGTTTTATCTATATTGGTTGTGCAAATTTATATCATTTGAGAAGAGCCATGTCATTCTGGAGTTTACATTCAAAATGGAGCCATATGGTTTAAATAAAAGATGCCATTTGTGACTTCATAAATAATGTCTATTTGGTTTAATTAAGGTTAAAAGAAAGATAACTCAAAGCTGGCTTGAATAAAAGCCAGTGTATACAGTGTACAGTGCAATGCCTACAATATAACAATGACCTTGAATGAGAATAAACTATTGCCTGTCTCTTTTCCTGTTAAATGTATTCCCTTTCCCATCATCGCAGTAATAACGTCTTCCAAAGCATCTCCAAATCCTCCAACAGAAATTGCCCCAATTCTTATCTCTAGACACTTCACGTACATCTACTGCTTTTCATAGTACGCTCCTGCCCCTAGCCATTCTGTTTGCAACATAGGACCACTGCAATTGTTGGATAATCTCTTTGTAGACTGGGAGTTTTCTTGGGGGTTAAGCAGTTTGACATACATTATAGGGCCATGAGCATTGCTTGCCATTAAGTAGGTCTTTAAAATGCTGATTTAATAACATTTTGACGATGTGATATTGGATGATAAAACATAATTAGATGAAATGAGCCCCAGGCTCCTCAGAGGCATGATGTCTGTTACTCTAAGTTCATGGGAAAATAAAAGAACAAGTAAATGGGGGCTTGGGAAACACAGAGGTGGTAAGTAGTCTGCACTGCTTCATATATTACATTACTGTTTCATATTGTCCCATCAATGGTTTGAATTTATATATTTTTCTTAAATTTAATGGACATGTGAAGACATCAAAATTGGTTATAACAATTTGATGTATGGTATGTTCAATATCCCATCCAGGGCATGGTATAACCCACAGTAGTATTCAATAAATATAATCAAGATAATCCATCACAGGTGTGCCCCAAGTATTTGTAGATTCTGTAAAGTTGACTTCTAGTGGTAACCATTACAACCTATGTCAAATAAATTAATGTTTGGGTAGAACTATTGTGTCCTCAACAAACCCCTCCCTTGGTTCATAACCTATCATCTCTACTCTTGCGAACCTACTACAAAAAAGACTATTATCTACCTAGTAGTTAGGATCATTTAAAAATTGCAAAGGAGACATGAGAACTTGGGGGCTAATATAAGAAGCAAGAGTGTTATAGAATGGATTCCCTCAATACAGCTATTGAGGGGCACATTTGGACTCATGTAGTGGGAAAAGAGGCAACAGAGAGGAGCACAGAGAAAAAGACTAGAGAATGAAATGGAAGGATAAACAGGAGCACCATTCCAAAGCTTGAATAAGAAACGTATGTGCAAGTACTTTCAAAGACAAGGAATAACGTAGTCAAATGCTCCTAGTAAGAACACATAGAACCCAAAGTGATCCATAAGGCTATACTTAAGAACACGGGAGGACACCATGGCACATGATCCAGGGGTGTGGGAAATGGGACCAAGGCATAGGGACTATGGCCAGCCCCTAAGTTTTCATGCTCAGAATGCATACTGCTTCCTCTTTGGGCACTTCACATCGTGTTTCTTCTGCTAAGGTCATTCATATCCAACTCGTTGCCTAAATTCAGGTTTTCCATGACATTTAGATTCTTATGACATTTCCTAGAGATAGGCTTCTTTAAGTTCCTGCTGAAGATGGTATTTCCTGAAGAGGAATTTCTTGACCCCACTCTTTGCCCAAGGTGCTTTATCTTTCCTTGTCATTTCCCCTCATACCAGTTAAGAAATGGACCAATTTTAAATAATTTTATTTTAATCATTTGTTTCCTTACTAAATTGAATTATTCATGAGACTAGAAGTTTATCTGTGCTATTCACAGCTATATGTGTCTCACCTATCACAAGGCATAGAAAAGCAGGGAATCATAAATGAGAGAGAGAAAGCACACAAGAGAGACAGAAGTTGAAATACAGCTACACGCCAAGCACTATGCCAAATTCTTTAGTTATTTCCTCTTCACAACAAACTTATATGACGGATGTCATTCATATAGTCCTTTATTTTTTTTTTTTTGTTTAATCAAGGTACAAAGACTCAAATAGTTTTCTCAAAAATACATAACTAAGAATTTTTTTATCTTTTATTATCTTTAAATTCTATTATCACATCACAAAGAAGCAAAGTGGTCCCAAGTTGCTATTCTGACAGCAGATTAGCTCTGTGGGTTTCACACAACCAATCCATAAAATGAAAGGTTAATCACTGTGGTCTTTGAAAACAAATTTGGGTTCAAGAAAAGGAAATCAGGTGAGCTCAAAATGAGTGGATGCTTCACCCAATGTCATGTAACTACTGTAGAACAATGCTAGAAATGTAAGTCCATAATCTGCTTGTAAGGACCAGCTCCCAGGTCTTCTATTTTTCAGAAGTTCAAGGCAAGTAAAACAGAATTCACAGAGTTCTAGGATTTCTGTAAGCATGTACCAGGAAGCCAGCCATATGCATTTACACTTCAGTGTAATGAACAAAGACTGGATGCAACCCAGGATGATACATGGTTCCACACAGGAGGCCTTTCATGCTAACCCTAGAAGCACTTCTCATTCTTTAAACAGTAGTGTCCACCACTCAGGTCTATCTCAGTTTGTGCTTTCTCATATAAAGTCTCTGGACCAGCTTCTCTTGTCACTTGACTCTCTGGGTACTTCATAAATTTTAATATGATGATCAGGACCATGATGTTCTCATCAGTAGCAACAGGAGACACATAGAGACACTTTCACTCACCTGTATATCTGCCTTTATTCTCATACTAAAAAAGACTATCCCATATACCACACTGCCTAAAAATGAAAACTCACAGTTTCTGGCTGCTTACTCTTAAAATAGGGCTTGATTTTAATCCATTTTGTGATTAGAACCACTTACATGAGTACATAATTTCTAAATAAGCACAGAATATTCTATTACATAGTTATCTGATGCACTATACTTTTAAAATTCTGGAGCAATTTCCCCTAATTTATATAGCCCCAATTACATGTCTTTATTCACTATCACATGAAAATGTTTCAACTCTACATTGACAGCAATACAAATAGCATTGGGTTCACAGTAAAGATGTCTGTATTCACATCTAGGTATTCTATGTGGGATCTTCTGGACCTTCACCAAGTCATTTCACATCTCTAAAATAAGTTCTTTAGCATGGAGAGTTGGGTCAGTGTTTGGTGTCTAAGCCTGATGACTTCAGTTTGATCCCCATGGAAAACAAAACAAAACATACAAACAAACAACAATAAAAAAAAACATGACATTGCACATCTGTAGTTCCAGCAATCCTATGTTGAGATGTGAGGTGGAGATAAGAGAATCACCTGAAAGCCCACAGGCCAGCATTGTGACAGAAATAACAAGAGAGAACGCACCTCAGTATAGGGGAAGGTGAAAACTGACTCCAAAATATTGGTCCTCTGACACACACACACACACACACACACCCCACATCATACATACACACACACAATAAATTAGAAAAATAATAAAATGTTGGTTTTCTTGATTGGGAACATTCAGTGGTCTCTATGAATTGTCCTTAAAAAACATGCATTTTCCAACATATGTTGAAATTGCATTTCAGATTTACCTATGTACTAGAACATGCTAAATTCTCGTGTACTCACAGTTTATAGGTACAATACTATTCTGAGCTCTAATTCTGTCTAGTCTATCCTATGAGTCAAACAAAATACTACCCACTAGAAGATAATGAGTTAATCAAACAAAAAGTACCCCCCAAAATCAGTAACTTGAAAAAAGAATTGGTTTAAAAGATATTAATCATGATTGGGTTGTAATAGAGATACATGTCTCTATATGCACTTGATGCCCCTCTACATTGGGATGTGATCCAAAACTCCTAAAGCTCAAAACACATCAATTCTTTTCAATAGATTATTGTAAACACAAAATGCAATCAAATATGAGCCATTTTTATAAACAGTGCTACCTCAAATCCTTTGATATCAATATTCTATGTCATTGATATTCATAACAAATTTGTAGAATCACATGGCATCAATATAGTCAAATATTGATCACAATCTTTGAGTAGTGAATGATGATTAGAGGTCATAGGTTTCTTGGTGATGTCAGTGATTAGTGTTTTTGTTTTGTAACTAGTTTTGAAAGAATGGAAATTTATGTTATGTTTGTATTATGGCACACTACACACAAACATACTTGATCATATTATTTTGTTCAAACTATAAAGAAGTAAATGATTGGAGTGGGTGAATTTATTTTACTGTAAAAGCAATATATTATCATTAGGAAAATATTGCTCTATTTATACCTAAGAGTTGTTTTCTCTTTATGTCAACTCTTATGTACTTTGTCATGTATGGCTTGTGATTATGGCCATAATTCCACAAAGATGAGTCTATCAATGGTCATCAGTGGACATTAAAAATAAGAAATAGAAGCCAGCACAGTATGAAAAAAATCTTTAAAGCATTTCCCACAAACCTAGCTGAAACTACAACTTATCATAATTTGTTTAAAGTTTACAGAATTCTTTTAGGTGATATGTTACCATTTCCACTTTAAAGATATGAAAATTTTATTCTAAGAGGCTGTAACTCAAAAATCGAAGAGCTAATAAGACACAGCAGTAACTGTATTGACTCCAAAATGTGGGAATCTGAATCCCATTTTCGCTGTGCCATATTAGGTTACCTTCATGTGATATTGACTAGGGATTAACTAGCATAGCCACCACGTCTCACAGCACAAGCTCAGTCATCAACTAACTCACTTATTTAAGTGTCAAAATAGAGGGTAGTGTAGAAAAACATTTAACCTTCCACAACAAATTAGAGTATTTTGAGAAATTCACCTAGGAAATGGAACACACACCAAATAAGCAGTAAATCCAGCACAATCAACTGCCTCACACAAAGCAATGTACCCTTAGAAACCAGCATTGTCTTCAATCATCATGATTGGACAAACACAAAAGCAAGATTGAAACATGAGTTGTTTTATAGATGTCAGGAAATAGGTTTTCAAAGTGAAGTCCACATTTACTATGTGGCATGCAAAATAGAATGTCACTCCAAGCAATCTCAAATCAATTTTGTTGTAATTTTGAGGTAAAAAGCCCTACCCAAGTTTGTCCTCCTGTGTAAAACATTTCATTATTGTGCTGTTGCCCAAAGAAATAGACAGATATTCACAAGTGCTTAATAATGAATCTGAACCAAGTGAGATTCTTACCTTTGCATCTTTCCCTTGTAAAGCTCAAAGGACATTTTCCTGACGAAGTCCAGTAACTTACCTTCTAGATCTGCTTGTTAAAATAACAGAATAGAGGTATAGCAAAATAAAGTGAGAAAAGCTTGTTTAAACCAAAAAGAACTTCTTAGGATTTAAAAATTTTAGTAGGATATTTAGAAATCAAATTCACTCTACAACACCTATAGAAAAGAGCGTTGCATGCTTCTGACTCCTATGTGGCTCTCTGCCTTGCAGGGAATGATTGAAAAGTGCATACAGGGTTCCAGAAACAACTCCATTAATGCAGTGCTGAAGTGTTCAGTTACGTTATTGAGTAAGATGACGCCATGTAATTATTGCAAATGACTATGAGCATAGAGGGTCTTTGAATCTGACTGAGAATTTACAGTCAGCATTTTGCAACTACGAGAACCTCAGTTTCCTCCTCTGTACCTCTTGCATTTTTGTCACATTGCATTTTTGCTACATTAATTCAATGACCAACTTTTCTGTTCCTTATACTCTGCTTTGTGACTCAGAATCACTCTTCCCATCTGCAAGAACTCTATCCCCTTCATAAGGGCTTTTGTTTGAGAAATGTTCTTTCTTTTACCCCAGCCTGTGTTTTAACTGGCTGCTGCCACATTCTTTCAAAGGCTTTTAGCTCTGTCTTCTTGATCCAAGAGAGGGCTGCAACTGGCATATTTGAATCAGAACTGTGAGTACTATGTCAGTTCTCCATGTAGTCATTGCTTAGAGTTTGAATAGAGTTTGTCCTCTAAGAGATACGTTAAAATTTATTTGCCATTCTGGCCATGATGGGAGGTTGGTGTTTAAGAGGTGATAATGTCATCACAGTTTAATGGGTGACTTGAAGAAAGGGTTGTAAGGCAGAAGCGGCTCTGCATGTGTCCACTTAAACTTGAAGTTTTTCAAATATTATGACAGAAAAGAAAGCCTTTGCCAGACTTATTTGTCAAATATCAGATACCCAGTCCCTAGAACCATGAGCTAAATAAACTTCTCCTCTTTATAAGTAACTGTATTCTATACTTTTCTATTGCTGTCATGATAAAACACCATGATCAAAGGAACTTATAGAAGGAAGTGTTTATGTGGAGCTTACAGTTCCAGACAGATAAAAATTCATCACCATTATGGTGGTCTGTATGACCTCAGGCAGGCAGGTATGCAGCTGTAGCAGGACCTGACAAGCTCACATCAGCATCCAGAAAGAGGAAGCAGAGAGCACACTGGGGATGGCAAAAGGATTTGAAAACAAGCCCACCTCTAGTGGCACATCTCTTCCAGCAAGGTCACACCTTCTAATCCTTTCAAAGTAGCCATCAACTGGAGACCAAGTAAGTATTCAAGTGCTCAAGATTAGCAGGGGAGCATCTCATCCAAATCTTCACAGCTACGTAGTTTGGGTGTTCTGATAGACCAATAAGACAGACCAAGGTACCCTTTCTGAACATAAAGCTGCAAGGTGAAATAACAATGCTGCTTGTAGCTAAGGTCATTTGAATTCTGAATCCCAGTCAACAATATTATTGGAAGAGTTGAATACAACTTGATTCTACTTGCTGAGGTCACACTGTCCTTTCAAACCTTTCTAAATTCAGTACTAAAGCCTATACTTATCAATGATGCAATGTCCTCAACTTTGCAAAATCTCATGGTTGCCTCTCTTTTATTTATTAACCTTATAGAAAAATTATAGTAAATATTCTCATACTCAGAAAATCTTTTCTGTGGCTGTTGTTGACACCACCCTCCCTTTATGCATGTCATTTTCCTGCCTCCATTACCTCAAGCTTCGCACTGTCTTCCAGTTTTTCTTCCATCCCAGATCCAGTTGTGGTTGTGTTAGTAAAGAGCATAGATTGGCTTATCTACTTTTTTTTTTTTTTTTTTGGTTTTTCGAGACAGGGTTTTTCTGTGTAGCTTTGCGCCTTTCCTGGAACTCACTCTGTAGCCCAGGCTGGCCTCGAACTCATGGAGATCCGCCTGGCTCTGCCTCCCTAGTGCTGGGATTAAAGGCATGTGCCACCACTGCCCGGCTTGGCTTATCTACTTTAACTCTTTTTTTTTTTAGCTTTTGTCTTTGTTCTTGAGAGTTTGCTACATGTATAAATGGAATATGACTATATATATACCCCATTTCCTCACTCCAGCTTTTCTCCATGTTCCCACCAGCATATTTCCTCTAAATTTCATGTACTTTTATAACCTAATAAGTCCAACTACTGCTTCCATGTAGGCACTGATAGTATTTGCTTTGTTCTCTGGATGTTTCCTCTGGTAACTTTACTGGCTGCTGGCTTTTACACACTTTTGACTTAACTAACTCGGAACTCCCAGCTCTGACCTGTCTCTCTAGAAGTACAGACTCCTATGTCCAATAACACACAAGCCTTTGTTAATGCCCCATTCTATCTGCAAAATGAGGCTTCCTTAAAATCATCCACCTTCTCTGACTCTTACAATCTTTCTGCCCCCTCTTTCTCATTTCTCTGAGTCTTAAGGGGGCGGGGCTTGGATAAAGACATCCCATTCAGTGCTGAGTGCTCCATAGTCTCTCCCTCTCTGTTCATTGACCAGTGTGGATCACTGTGTTACTTGCCATCTACTGCAAGATGAAGCTTCTCTGCTGAGGACTGATTGATGGACCCATCTGTGGGTATAGCAGTATGCCCACTAGAACTTTTGTCACTATATTAATTTAACAGAATAATTGCAGGTTTTTCCCTAGGGACCATGATCTATATGGTCTCAGGTTCTTAGCTTCACTATACAAACTCTTTTAAGCTAATATCAAAACGCCTTTAACCCCAGCCCTCGAGAGGCAGAGCCAGGCAGATCTCTGTGAGTTCAAGGCAAGGCCAGCCTGGTCTACAGAGTGAGATTCAGAACAGGCACCAAAACTACACAGAGAAACCCTATCTTGAAAAAAGCAAATAAATTAATATTTAATATATGAACAAATATGACCAGTGACATAAGGCCACAAGATAAGGGTATTTGGCAAGTTTCTTTTATAGGTAGAAACGTACTCCTCACTAAACTAGTATGTTGATGTCTTAATCTCACTATGCCCAAATGTCAATGCTTTTGAAGAAAATATTTTTAAATTGGCAATTCAAAATGGAAGTAGAAAATAAGGCTTAATTCAACAAGCTCTTATCCAAACAAGAAGAGGGGATTAGGACACCAGCAAGCACTGACAGATAATCATGTGAAGACACCAAGAGCTACAACCCAAAGAGATGAGGCTCAGAAGAAACCAAAATGGAGACATTTCATTCTCAAACACACAACCTCCAGAATTATAAGAAAACAAGTGGATATTACTGAAACGACCCTTCTACAGCACTAAAATTCTCAGGACAATCTTCAGAATTCAATGACTACACTGGCTACCATGGTACAGTAAAACAGATATCATCCAGACCAGGATTTGTGACATTATGAAAGAACAGAGGGCATTCGCTTGGAGAAGTCAGAACCTGTTGTACAAGAGACACTCCATTAGCTTGGGCCAGGATCTAAAGTGCTGACTCTAGTCCTGACAATGTACAGTCTCTAACATTAAACAAGGCCATTGATGCATCTAAATACCACTTGGTTAGTAAAGTAACCAGCTGTGCTTTATAGGACAATGCTGACAATACACAGAAATGATTTTTCTGATGCTGACATGCTCTACAAAGACTAGGAGTTACTTGCATTCTTTTTACTTCTATTTTCAATTAACCAAATCTACCCAGTGGCCCAGGACAGTGTCTCCAGCTGCACTGATGAATGCTGCCTGCTTCTACACCTGCTTTCTTCATTTGTTTCTATTTCAAACACCTTGTGAGCAGGGTAATTGAGTTTGAATTGCTTGGGGGAATCCTCCCCCCGCATGGTTCTGTGCAAGAGAAGCTCACAGTTCTAATGATTTATTATTTCCCCTCCTAAGTGTATTTGGTGTGTGTGCCCAGCACAGTAGCTACATGAGGGGAGCACACACATACTGTCACTTCCAATACAGCCATGAATAAATCCAGGGAAGCACTTCTCCCTTGACCGTTTACAGAAACAGTCCTTTCAAGTTCTAACATGGATTATTTTTAATCTCAGTGCCTCTGTCATATGAGATATGCCTAATTTAATTTAGGGTCTTCAAACACACTGGTTTCTACCCTAGCCCACAATGTTTCTACTGTTCTCAGAATGGGAGAAAGATGTGTTTTAATAAAAGAGATTTTGCAAGCATAGATGTTCCTATGAAATAAGGTCCACATGTAATTAAAACAGCTCATATCTAGCCATTATGTGCTAAGCTATATTTTAAGCATTTTATAATCTAGCATTTTATAGACTGAACAACTTGATAAAGAAGATCTTATTATCTCATTTAAATAGATAGAACAGTTTTTAAATAAATTCTTTTTTTTTCCATTTTTTTGAGACAGGGTTTCACTGTGTAGTTTGGGTGCCTGTGCTAGATCTTGCTCTGTAGACCAGGTGGCCTCGAACTCACAGGGATCCCCTTGGCTCTGCCTCCTAAGTGCTATGATTAAAGGTGTGCACCACCACCACCACCCAGTTTAAATAAATTCTTACATGCTTCTTGTTAATGTGAGACCACATGCCCTTGACTTTATGACCCTTTTGGTTTTAGAGAACATTAGAAAATGTTGCTTTGTTCTTGCAAAGGCTTTGTCTTTGATATAATTTGAATATGAAATATTACTCAAAGGCTCATGATACTATTTTATAAAGTTTGGAATCTGGAAAGAGTGGGAGGTAGTAGGAGGAAAAAGGTCACCAAGGATGGACCCTTGGAGGTGACCTGTCTCTGGCTCCTCTGTGCTCCTTCTTTGCTACTCGTTTGCCATGTAGTGAATATCTATATCACCTTCTCTACCAAGATGAAGTCATAGCTCTAAAATCTTGAGGCAAAATAAACTGTCCCCTAATTATTTTTATGCCAGATATTTTTGTCACATAAAAAGCTAACAAGTATAGACAGAAGAAAAAAAAACAACTCTGCCTCTTCTATTTTGATTACTGTAAACGTCACTCTTAGAGCTTCAGAGCACATATAAGCTTTCTTATACCTCTGAGGCCACCATAGTACAGAGATAATACACATCCTTATCAGAAGATCCATGTGAATCTGCCCCCCCCCCAATATTTCCTGCTAAGGAGCTAGATGTGTGACCAAAGCCTTATTGGATCCTATAGACTCTGAACTGACAACTTGGGAACCTTCATGGAACCAAAGTAGGCCCTCTGAATGTGGGTGACAGTTGTGTGGCTTGGGCCATTTGTAGCGCCCCTGGCAAGAGGACCAGGATTTATCCCTAGTGCATGAACTGGCTTTTTGGAACCCATTCCCTATGGAGGGATACCTTGCTCAGCCTTGATGCAGGGGTTAGGGGTTTGGTCCTACCTCAACTTGATATGCCAGACTTTGTTGACTCCCCATGGGACTGATCCACATGTCAGTTGAATACTACAAAGTGGCATCCATCAAAATCTTATAGAAAAATATCTAGACAATATTATTCAACGTTTAAACCTACAGAACTATGAGATATATTTAAATAGACTATGATTTAAAAGACTAATGTTTGGGACAGTCTATACTTAGCAGTAAACAACTCAAATACCCTTTGAAGAAACTAAGGCCAAAAACATGAAGAGGAGGAGGAGGAGCTGTTGCTGAAGTTACCATTTAAAGTCAAAACAGTCTGTTATAAATCTTGAATTTGGGCCTTGAAAGTCTAATTCCAGAAAGTAACTTTTTAAACAATGATTTAGTACAAAATCCATAAATTATGATAATTATATAATTAATAGGACCAAGAGAAGAAATTAGATTAATTAATAAAAAAATGGCTCTCTAGCAGTTTAAACTACCAACGCTAAAGGAAATCCAGCTTCAGTTTTCAGAGAGATGGGAAAGATAAATGCTTTCATAGCCTTTCTTCCACAACCCCTTATTATTGTATAACCTTGAGCCAAACCTTGCCTTCCCTGTAGAATGGAACGCAGTCCTATGAGATTCCAATTCAGACTGGTGTTTCTTTTAAACACAACATGCTCAGAGGTAAGAGATGTCTTTGTCTTTGACAAAATGATTTAATATTTATCAATCCTCTATGCTTCATCTATGAAATTCATTGGTAATTCATGTCATGAACATTTTGCAGGCACTCTTAAATTTGTTGCACAATACCCTTTCTCCTTCTCACTCTGTCTGCCATCATTTCCTTCAAGAAGTCTGTTTGCCTTCCCCACCCTCTTGCTATAGGGCACATGTCATGTTTATATTTTTGGCCCACTTATCATAGTATTGCATATAAAGAGCCTTCAGGAAATATCGTTATGTGGAAGTCCTCTTGTAAAAGACAGAAACTCCAGATAAGTAGGCCAATGGTTTTGAATGAGTTATGCTAAATTTAGGAAGACAGATAAGTAAAATAGACCATTAAAAGTATGCTGCAGCACTCCATTGGAAGGAAACAGAAACTGTGAGAGACAGATGGAGGCTACACTTAACAGACAGTCAGCCAGTCACAGTATTTCTTGTCACTACAGAGATGAAAGAAGAAAGGTCACTCCAGCTGGCCTGGATAGAGCGTTCTTGAAGGAAGAGCAAAATTGAAATCCTGAAAGTCTCAGTACACGTGTTGCCCAGTAGACCATACCAATTACTTACATCTCTTGACTGTAAGAGGCTTTGACAAGCAACAAGTGTGGAACATGCTGGGAGTTGATTATCCTATTCCTCTGGATAAGTTGGATAAATGAAAGGCATGCTGCTTGCACCTGAAATCCGGACAGAGGAAGTAAAGTGGAATTGGCAAATACAACATTCCCAATGAACTCCAGCAACTGGCTTCAAAGACACCAGAATCAGACCAACGTATGAGGTTCATAGGATGGAGCAAGGTGCTCAGTGCATAATGATGAGCAATGTCAATCTTTGTGTGTGCTTTACATACAGATGTGCTAAGGACCAATTCCAATTCAGCACACACTTCTTAAATGCTGACTCTTCCTGTACATGTGAATTCATCACTTATTGTGCAAGTGTTTCTTTCATGTGCTCAGAACTAAGCCTGGCCCTGTGGAAACAAAATGAAGATAAACCAGCTACACACCACTCTCAGGAACATGCTAACTGATGAATGACCACTTAAGCCACTCAAATAATCAGACAGAGTTGTAATTACATCAAAGGGGAAAAGATAGAGACTGGAAATATTGTGCTGTGAGGGATATTCACTGGAAGGTCAGCTGATGCTTCTCTGAAGAATGATATAAATATAATACCTTAAAAATGAGCTGGAAGAAGCAGGCAAAAAGGTAGGCTCTTTATTAAGAGGCCTTTACAATCTATGCACAGTGCTACTGACTGTATATACAGAGGAAGAGAAAAATAGAAAAGACTCATGGTGACCACTGCTTATCATCATGCTCTCATAAGTAAAAACTGAAAATCATGGACAAATTCAATCAAGTGTGAACAACAGGGAAATGTGTTCTTTCTCTCTGAAGCCCAACCTAGCCTATTCCCAAATCTTCAGCTATTGTCACTTGATGATATAGGAAGTCCACTAAAGGTAGTGTAGTTTCTTTGCTGTATATTTGTGTTCAACAGGTCATCTCAGAAAGTTCTCTCTCAGACATGGATGATTGCACTGATCCCTCAGTCTTCTGGGGCCAATGAAGTCACTGTCCGGAATTTAAAACATTGCACAAAATTCTGTGCACAGACTGTTTTATATTGGCCATGATTCATACTTCAGAATACAGATCCACTATATAGCAAAAAGGAATAGAACACAGTTCTGGTGGGATGGAATTAGTAGGATGTGTGGGATAGATGGTAAGTTAGGTACAGCATAACAGCTCAGGTCTTAGAAAGATCTAGATTCTATTTCTGTTTTCCCTCCTACTGACTATAGCAAGCTATGCAACAGCTTAAAACCTCACTGTCAGCTCAATCATATTTAAATTGGGGAAACATAATCATATACTTCCTGAGAATTAGTTATCATAATGCAGATCATGACTTCAGTGTAGAAAATGACTTTGAGATATAATATATAATCCGTGCCTGTCCCTTCTTTCTTCCCTGAACTTTCATCCATTCTGTCCCTGGAAATGGGAAAAGTCAATTTATATGTAGACTCATAATGAATCTATAAAGGGATCAATGCCAAAAATGACTTTGAAAATTGGGAGTGGAGGGGGCTGTAATAGGGAGGGTCAGTTAATCTTCATCAGAAACTTGATAGGATTGACAGTCACCAAGATTAGTAAACTATACCTCTACAGGTGCCTGTGAGGTGTTTCCAGAAATAATTAGATCTCATGAACATCTACAGAATGAACATTTTCATTCGCTTATGAAATAAAGCACAAATAGGCTATCAGGAGTTGCTGGAACTATGTAGGTCATTGGGGCATGGGCAATGATTGCCCTAGCTCTGTTTGTCTCCCTTTACTTCCTGTCCGCTCTGAGATAAATAGCTTTCTATGCTCTCCCACCACTGAGATGCTCTGCCTCCTCACCAGTCTAGAGTCACTTGAGCGACTGTTGAGAACTGAAGGCACCAAAACTGTGGGCAAAAATAAATCTGCCCTTGCTTGTGTGGTTTTGTCAGTTATTAGCTCACAGTGATGATGTAAGCAGTTAAAATAGAGGTCATATCTTGTATTTGAGGGAGAAGCACATTGGCAAAAAGAATGATGTCTCACATGCAGTGAATGCAGTATGCTGTGTGGAAGGCCGTTAGTGATGAAAAGTAGATGATGTGAAGGTGTGCTCTGTTTAAAGATGTTCACCTGCCTGACCTCAGAACCAGCCTTTCTGCTAGCTGAGGCATCTTATTAAATAAATTTCATTTTGTGCTTTTCTTTATCAGAAATTCTTTCTGAGGCAAACTGTAGAGTCATGTGGAGAAACCATGAATAAGCCAATCCCATGAATTCGGTTTTGTGTCCAGACATGCATACTGTCTAAACTTATCAAACAACCAACTTTAAGAACAAAAGTAGTGATGTGTGTGTGTGTGTGTGTGTGTGTGTGTGTGTGTGTTCTTACATATGGAAAGAAAGAGACAGAGACAAAGAGTGAGAGAGAGAGAGAGAGAGAGAGAGAGAGAGAGAGAGAGAGAGAGAGAGAAAGTAAACTTGTCCCTTTGCTAGAGTTGCCAATGATAGAAATACAGAGTCTGATTGTCTTTCTTTTTCAGTAAACTGGGGGAAAACAATGATGTGTCTACCAAAAAATGGAAGAAACTTCAAGAAGAAAGAATTCTAAAGACAATCTTTCCATAAAAGACTTCAAAAAACTTCATAAAAATTTCAAAAATTCTTAGGAAGTTTGTATATGTATAGAGAATTAAGAAAGAAAGTAAAAAGAATATATATCTGTCAGTGTTTGCTTCTGGAGCATCATGGGATGCTGTCAGCGAATTAAGTAACACAGAGTGGGAGAGGTGATGAATTGCAAACAGGAGCACAGAGGCAGCTCAACATTCTGGAACACATTATAAGGAGGCAAGAGACGAAGTTGCGGAAGTGTGGGCGAGAATTTGAGAATGAAGTGTCTAGCCCATTTTAAGATGTTCTGCCTTAGTCTCAAGACAAAATCTTGCAATCACAGAATATCTTTAAAACAGGAACGTTTTACTTATTTACTTTACTTAAAAGCCTATCATTGTAGCTTAGGAAAAAAAGTGAGTATAGAAACCGGTTAAGAAATTTATGCAAAGGCTCAATGAGCTTCTGAAAATACGATGAAATGAAGAATGGCAGGAGACTAGGAAAACAGGAGAAATAGATAATAAAGGGGCTTGTCTTCAGTGATGGATAATATTGTCAACATGACAGGACTTGGTATCACCTACATAAGCCTAGAGGCATGTGTTTAAGGGATTGTGCAGATTGTGTTAATAGAAGAGGGAAGACACACTCTAAGAGTGGGTGGCATTACTCCATAGGCTAGAGTCCTGGACTGCATAAAAAGAAGAAAGCAAGCTGAGTACTACTTCAACATGCCCCCCCCCTTCTTAACTATGAAGTTCCTAGGACCAGCTACCTCTAGCTCCTGCCATCATGCTTTTTCCATGATGACAGATGGCACCCTGCAACTGTAAGTCAATATAAGCCCTTCCTCCTTGAGTTGTTTCCTCAGGTGTGTTGCTTCAGCAATGAAGAAAGTAACTAATACTTATGCTATTTTTAGTAACTTCTGCTTAAAGAAGCAGAGACGCTCAAGTCATCCTAGACTTTAGGGAAGGGGAACAGCATTCTTTTTTGGATTTTTCAAGACAGGGTTTCTCCGTGTAGTTTTGGTGCCTGTCCTGGATCTCTCTCTCTCTCTGTAGACCTGGCTGGCCTGGAACTCACAGAGATCTGTCTGCCTCTGCCTCCAAAGTGCTGGGATTAAAAGCATGTACCACCGCCTCCTGGTGGGAAACAGCGTTCTTATGTGATGAGTCCTAGATGTAGTTGCTAGACACAGAACCTAAAGTTCATGTGAGGATCTGGTAAAATCTCACTACCTAAAGTTAAGAAGATGTGACAAAAGAAAAGATTTTTTTTTTACAAAGTATGATGTATTTGTATCAGGAGTTTCAAGATAGTGTGGAAAATCGATAGGAAGTAATTTTGTAGTATTCCTATGCCTTGCTAATAGTCATCAATTACATTGTGATTCTGATACATGAAATTCTTTGATGTTACAGAGAAAAATCACACCCCCATCCTGCTAAAAGCCATATATTATATTTGTAACTCAATGTGTTACTAAATTTGCAAATGGTTCTTAAAATTTTAGTTCATGTTATATGATGTCCTTGGGGGTAGATCCTAATCCAATATGATTAATGTCCTTACAAGATGAATTAGAAAACAGACATGGACTATAAAGGTCATATGTAGACATTAAAAGAAGAAAGTCACATGTGTGACACAGAGAGGATTCAAGGGTTCTTTTGATATTTTGATCTCTTCCTCTGGCTCCTATCTCAGTAAGAAAATAAGTTTCTGTTATTTAAACCAATAGTCTGTTTATGCTACAAAAGCTCCCCCCCCCAAAAAAAATATGCTTGGCATCACATTGTTGGAAAGCTTAGTTTGAATATTTTAAGTTGCTAAATTGAATGAGCAGCAAATTTTTAAATAGTTTTTTTTGGGGGGCCATTTGAATTAAGGCATTTTGTGTTTCTTCGTGAAAATGACCCACCTCACTGATCACAGCCAGATGCATACAGAATAAGAAGGTGTGGAGAAAGTTGTGTAAAAATTGCACAGCTTCTAAGTCTTTTATTTTTGAGGTAGAGCCTTATGGTATAGCCCAGGCTAGCCTCCAACTTGCAACCCTCTTACTTCAGCCTCCCTATTGTTTCAATTACAGGCTGAAGATACCCAGCCTTATTGTTAAATAATTTTACAGAGACTATATCCAGCCCTGGCTCACCGTCCAGGAGGAACAAAGGAAAGGAAGGACAGATGCATCTTCCCATACCTCCCACATCTTATCCTAGCCTTTCTGATAAAGACAGAATTCTGGATTGTGGACATTTTCTCAATGCTATCTTTATTGTGTATTTTGAAAAGATTTGATATTCTGAATCATAGTAAGAAGACATATTTGGAATATGTGAAGTGAGTATAAGAGTTAGGACAGTGACAAGCCCAGAATCAGTTTCCTGGAGTCATCATGTTATGACTCCAGATCCTGTGTTCCCTTGATATATTATTGATGGAGGCCCAATGGGATGCTGTTTTCTCCCATCATAGGAGATCAAAGACATCATTTTGGGTGCTAGCAATAACAGATTTGGAGTGGTAACAGGAAAACGGTGAGTTGGGTACAATCAATCTCAATAAAATGCTTATTTTTAGTGTAGTGGAACTTTCCATGAGTTTTATCCCATTTATTGGTCTGTGATAAATGTCTCACACTGAAATTTGAAGCCATAGTCTTGAGTAATTTGTTTATTCTCCCTGTGTGTGGATATCCCTACCTCAGGACCTCAAGGAGAAGTGATGGTTTAAGGAAAGATGTGATTACTGCCAGATCACTCTGTCAAAATATCATCAACTTGCTATTTTAGTTCTGCTTCTTTTACCTTCCCAATCTTGTCATCATCCCTGGGAAGCAGGAAGCCACTGAGGGTATTTAAGGAAGGAATGATATGGGAAGATTTGCATTTCAATAGCATAATGTGGGCAGACCTGGTTATTGCAGTCACTGGAGACGTGAAACCCACTGAATTCCCTCCAGTCCTCCTTTTATTTATTTTATAAATGTTTCCATTATAAAAATACTTCCATTTATTTTATAAGTATTGATGAAGTGCTATTTTGTATTATTCGTTTCAGCTCTGAAAGTATACTGATGGGAAAAAAATTAAAGTTAATAGCATTGTGATAACTCATTCCTATAATTCTAGTACCTGAGAGGCTGAGGCAGGAGGATTGCCCTAAGTCTGAAGCTGTCTTCGGTTGTTAACTGAGTTCCAAACCAAAATGGGCAACAAAATGAGACTGCCTCTCAAAGAAAGAAAGAAACAGAGAGAGAGGTGGAAGGAAGGGATGGATGTTGGCAATAATCGATTTGGAGTGTTAACAGGGAAATGGTAAATGGGAGAGAGGAGGACCAAATGTATCATTCATATCTACTGTATTAGAAGATAACGACAAGGAATAAATGTGACTCTGTGTGTACACCACATCAAGAACCAGAGAAAGTAGCCCATGTAGAGCTACTATTATATAAGTCCTCATTGATAAAATAATATTCAGCAAAAAATAAAATAGAAAGATCCACAAGGAACCTGAAGGAGGATTTTAGGCACTAGGGATTGAGAACAATACCAAAGGAGAGGATGAAAGCAAAGGTAAATAACAAAGGTGGTAAGAAGAGACATGGAAAACTTTTTATGTTTACCTAAAATTACATATAATAAATGCATGTGTGTATGTGTATACTCAGATGTACATTTATATACATTTAATGCATGTATGGAGAGAGACAGATTAAAGATTAAATGCAGTTACACCACTTAGGAACTAGGGATGCTGATCTTCTCCTCAAGAGCCATAGATTATCAAACAAAAATGACAGCACCAGGTAAAAGAAACCACCACATGAGTTGTTGGGCAGGGAACACCAAGAAACTCCAAAACCAATAGAGACCATTTTACCACCCTGGATTGCCTCCCAGATGTTGAAGATAGGTCCCTATTGCTGAAAGCACCATGCACTTTGAACATAGGACTTGGAAGATTTGAGCAGGAACTGACCTGAAAGCCTTTTCTCTGAGGACTAGCTTTCAGTACCAGGATGTTTATGCAAGCTGCTAAGGGGGAAAAAGTAATAAATAATCCTATCCAGACACAATGTTTATGAATCACAACAGTGACCAGCTGGAAAAGATATCCCTAAAGGTGCAATAGTGGCACTTCTATCTGGGCAGTAACCAACAGCTGACAAACTGGACATGAGACCTGCTAAACAGGATGGAAATCTTGCCTGGCACACCTAGCTAATGAGATCATGGATCTTAGAGGAGAACCTATGACTGTCACTTTCCTAAACCAGTGTAGTATAAATCCTAGCTGCATCTTTAATATGCATCCTCATATCTACAAATCAGTGTAGGTCTTGCCCCTAATCAAAGAAGCTTTTCACAGCTGAAGAAGATTGTTATAGAAAGCCACAATTCCTCAGAACGCAAAGAACAACCAACGGTGGAGTGCTGAGCCCCAGATGATACATCTACCACACAACTACTGCACCCAAGGCTCGGGAAACATCTGAAAAGAGAGCGTAAAGAGATCAGAAGAGCAAGAGGACCAGTCACTCTGCTATGAGAGTGTACCTTTTAGCTATGACAGGGAAGCTGCACCCATAAAATCTTAACAACATAGCTGCCCAAAGAGAACATGAACAATTCCAATGCCAGTTGACATCCCAGAATAGATGAGGAAAATCTCACAGGATTCCACACTTAGATGAAAAGCAGTATGCAATTACAATTGCTGAAAGAAAAAGAATTAGTCTTCCTCAGGGATGAGCACCCTGATTGGCTAACCTATACCAAATTGTCATCCCTGGAAACATAAAAACACAGGCAGCACTGACTGGATTTTGTGTGTTATATTTACACGCATGCATAACAACATTTTAAGAAGAGGAGGCTGTGAATTTGAGAGGGGTCAGGGAGATAATTAAGACATGATAGGGATAAGAAGGTAAAGAGAGAGGGAAATGATGTGATTATATACTTATTACATAAAAAAGAACAATTATAAATGCCTAAGTAAAGAATATCTTAGTTTTGTTGGGGAAATAATGAAGTAGTGGGTGTGACTAGATTATGTATCAAGGAGGAAATAGATGCATCTAGAAGACTAGAAACAGTGGGTAGAGGAAGGTGGATCCTAGAGAGACTTAAAGGACTTCGTTCTACATGGTACATAATACTGTTTCAGTTTCATTACTTTGAAGTTCCCAGCTTCATCACTGTTACTGAATGATGGGAAGTTGTTGACAAGGACTAGCTTAGAAAAAAACAAAAGGGCAGCAGAGTCAGGACAGCATATGAGCAGGTGTGGTGAGTTTGAAGATCATGGACTTAAGCAGAAAGTCAGATGGGCAGTTCAGATGTCCCCAGCGGCCATGTTAAACAGACATCCGGGTGTGCAGAAGTGTCTCTTTGCACTTGCCCTAATATAGCTTCTTCCTAATTTCTCAGCTCATTTTGCTAATCCAGTTGATGCTGTACTCATACACGCACTGCCACAAGGTGGCAGCATTGAGGGCCGAGGAGACGCTTTACTTTGTAAGTAGATGTTGACCTCATTTGCAAATGCCCCTCCCTGAGTTCACTGACAGCTACTCCAGCATCTCTGTACTTGGCAGGAAGCCACCTGCTTTTTCTGGAACCTGATGAGGAGCTTGGGCTTCACAGTTGCACCTGTGAGACAGCATCGTATCACTTCCATCATCCAGAAGAAATGGGAACAAATGGAATTGGTGCTTGTGAAATTATTTTGGATCCAGCCGCCACTATCATCTTCAACGTGAGCTCAGGGGTGATTATGAGCTGAAAAACCGGATAAACTCTTCATATGCAGGACGTGCTTTCATGCTTAGGACACTGTGGTCCTATCACCCTCTTATTGAGGAAGGGAGGACCAAATCAAAGAAACTTTCCCAGTTCCACACAAACTAGGCTCTTTGGCTCAGAATACGCCCAGCCACACCACACTCCAGCCACGGAAGTAGACTGACAGAACTTCATGTCTAATGATGCTGACAACCTCACTCTACTTACTTTACGCTCTGCAGCTAGCTCACTCCAGAAGCTAGTGATTCTGAAAAAAAAATTAAATAGCAAACAGAGTAGCAGGACAAGGAATCAGACCTGTGACTCTAATAATTGTTCATTTGCTCTGAGTCTTCAAATGAAGAGTCTCTGCAGAGAGTATTGTAGGGCTCAGGATCACAGAGTGAGTGCAGATCTGGTTTGGAGTGAGGGCTCCAAAGTAGCATCACATGACAGGAGAAGATCCTGAGCCATATGTTGTAGTTTGAAGTTTTGAGTAGCCTCAATTTTAAAAAGTTTAAGGTAAGGGTTTTGTTCATCTGAACACTTGCCTATCATGCGTGAGGCTCCTCAGCACTGTTCAAAAACAAGAGTTTAAGAAGCATGGGGAAATGTTTTGACTTCCCAAGCCCTCTCTCTGGAGGAAAAAAAAAACTAGGGCAGGTGAGAAACTGATTTAAAATTTTATTTTATTTAACAAAGGAAATTTGTGTCAAGCTGTAAATTATAAAGGTTAATGAGGTATTTCTCTCATCCACACTAACACACACACATCCTCAAACCAGTTCACTATATTCTGATGCATAGGTCAATTCCAGATCACCATATTTGAGGTAATACACACATACACACACACACACACACACACACACACACATGCACGCACACACACATGCACACACACACACACACACACACACACACACACACTCAGATTCATATGTTCATAAGCAGGTTATAGACCAGAGAATTAGAAGCCAAGTTAATGTTCTGATTTTTTTCCAAGTCTCTAGTGCTTTTCCTATTGCCCTGCATCCACACATGGGCCTCTAGAGTTTGCATGCATACTCTGCGTCCCTAGGGACTCACTCACTCTCTGCATCCTAATGTCTCTTCCCCAGCCAGGCCTTAGGTTTTTTCAGTCTGGGTTTTTCTTTCTGGCAGATAACACAATCTAACTTCAGGACACTCTGCTGAGATAGGAAAGAAGCTTCACCTCTACAGAAAATGAAAGATTAAAATGACATGAACATATAAAGGAGTTAAAAAACAACAAAAACAAAAGAAAACAAACAAAAACAAAAACAAAAAAGGCCCTGCTTCAAGCCTAACACCTAATGCCAACTTCTTCCCTAAAGGAGACATGGCCGAATTTGACTGGTAGAAGCTTTAGGTTACAAGAGTTCAGGTGTTCTCTTCTCTTCATACTGGTTTATGCTGTGTGCTTCTGAAGGCAATGGATTTTGTGTGGATGCCCTTTTTCCCTCCCCACTAGTCACAGCTCTTTATACAAATAATAATGATAAAAAAAAAACTTATTCAGTTACTCTGTTTCACCCCCTCTCCATGTGAATGTATTTTTCACTTAGTGTAGTTGATTTGGTAATATGTTGAATTGCTGCTTCACGGCCTTGGCAGAGAGATCTGTGTATAGAAATAGATGATTATTCTGAAATAAAATTAGTTGACAGTATTATGCCGTCAGTATATCTTGGTTTGCATTTTTCAAACTAACTGGTAGCTTGGAAGCCAGTCTCTAGACTGTTGTCTCTTTTTGGTCTCTACTCTTATGTTCCCATCAGTGTCTGTATGAGTAACTTACAAATAGATGGCTCTGGTCCAGATTTCAGCCCCAGACTTACAGAATAAGCTGCTCCTTTCACCTTCTTTAATATTTCATAACATGGATGCATCCTAAACAGGTGCATGGATCTTTCCAGAAGTTTCAGAAAAAGAAAATAAATATACTAAAGAACTGATCTTAACTAGGATAGACTTTTTAGCCTTACCTACACAAGTGTGTGATGATTGGCTTTGTGTCTTTCCTCGCCTGAGGACATTATGTCCAAACCAACATCTCCCACATGGTCACCTGATGGGAGAAGCCAAGCCACACACCCCTATATCCTGCTTGAAAGAAAAGGGATTGAACTTCATTTCCTGGTTTTGAAGTTATTTCTTCAGCCGAGGCATTTGAGTGATGCAGGGTCTTACAGAGCCCACAATTGTCACTGGGCAGCAGGAGAATAAAATCAATTCTTATATGAGCAATTCTTCAAGGAAGCAGCCAGAACACTGATCTTCACTCTCTCCTGCCCCATGTGAGCAAAAAGCACTCTATCTATCCTATCATGCCAAGAACCTGGGTATCATCTAAATCTTCTAGTTCTTACCATCCTCCAACACTTACGTTCATTTTCAAGGTCTCCTGATTCCATTTTGAGTTTCTCTTTCTACTTCCACTGCCCCCCATTCCGCACCACTCAATAGCAGGATGACCACTGACATCCCTCATCTGGATTGTCACAGTAGCCTCCTGACTAGTCTCCCATCTTCAGTCTCACCATGTGCTGCATTCTTTTTTATACATTGTAGTCAGGGTGTGCTTTTCAAAATACAGACCTCAGGATGGTGATCTTGAGCTAAAACTGGTAGTGTTTTTACATTATAAGTCAGATACAACAAAATCGCCCACTCAGTCCTGCTAAGGCATTAGGGGTAGAGGTAGGAACTTAAGGCAGGGCTGGTGAATATTTCATGTTTGTCATTGGCAGGCACTGCATCCCACCTAGTTTTATGGGCACCATGTTTTTAGAGATTTCTCTCTTCACTCTACACTTCATCACTATAAATTTTGCTGCTTCCTTTGCAGCTATGTCTGTGATGGGAGCTACTTGGGGTTCTGCTCTTCAAGTCTCAATTCAAGAACCACTTTGTGCAGCTTTCCTCATTTAGGATTCATTAAGTAGAACTTGTCTTCCTATTCTTCATTTTAGCCAAAATTTTGCTTAAAATGCCTTTTAACTCACAATATCAAATATTTAAATGTTTCTTGATTCAAAAATGTTTTTATAGATTAAAAATGCAAAAAAATTATTTAAAAAACATGTAATGAGGTTTTGTCATTGCTCTTGTTCAGTTTTACCCATCACTGACTAACAGAGTTCACAGTACTTGGGAGATACTTATTTAAAGAAGAAATAGATGGTAAGGATGAAAGGAAGTAATGAGAACAAACTAGGTGATGAATAGAAGAAAGAAAGAAAGGAAAATATAGGAAAAGTAGCACTTAACTTAGCATTTAAGTAAAAAATTGTATATTGAGCCACATAAACTGAATAAAAGCTGCAAGGATTTCTGTGTTATAAGCAAGTCATGCACAATAAATTCTCTGAAGATGACAATAATTAAGGCATGGTAATAGCCCTTCATTGACCACCTCTCCAAGGACACCTTCCACAATGCTCAAATTATACTGCTTGTGGTCACCTCCTAACCAAAGTCCGCTTCTCTGCTGCCAATACCTGCTCTCTATTTCTTCAGCTTCAACCATGCTTACCCTCATACCTTTCTCTAGTACTCTTCCATAGTACCCCATTTACCCAAGTTGTGAGTTACATACCTTCTTTCTATGTTGTTATGAGATTCTGTGTGCCTGTCATGATGGTGAGACAGCAAGACAGAACCTTAAGCACATTGCTTTGTAAAATCTGCCCTCTTATTTGGTGATGAACTTCCCAAGGGACATATGGTCTTGTTCACCACAGTTCCAGCACTTAGCAAAATACCTTGCATGGAGTAAATACCATCTGAGACAGGCAGAGGTGATTAAACAGTGAGTGAAGATTATCCTCAACATGAGAGGTGTATTCTCCATGTTTGTCAGTATCTACTATGACAAGAATAGTAGACATGCATATGCATGATATGGCAGTTATACTTTGGATATGTGGTTATTGTTGTCTAGAATATCATTTTATCTTTGGCTTTATGATCCAGTCAGACTACAAACACAGGTATAAAGTTCATCAAGAAAAGCCACCAGGAGTTACATAGAGACATCTGCCTGGGCAAGAGAGGAGTCCTTAATTTAGTCTGACATCCTCTTTTAAGTAGCCAAAGTGAATTGGAAATCTTCCCTTGAGACATTTATTGGAAAATACAGTTTGGATTGGTTTAATAACAGAATGTCAACCGACTTCCAAACAAAACAGTGAGCCATGTCTCTTCTTCCTTACAAATGAAGTCACCCCGAAGAGGCCAGCATCACTTCTCACTTATATGCATTCTCACAGCTTTGACACCAGCCAGGGAATTGCTTTAAACTCTAGGCTTGGCATTTACAGTCTTTTAAAAACTGACCCTGACTTTTCCAATTTGAAAACACTGGAAGAAATCCCACCAACTAGGATTGTTTTCTAAGTGAGATAGAGGAGAGAAGACTAGCAGAAGGGCAAGCTCTAATAGTGGTGGAGATCTTTTTGAGGTCAATCAATGGTGAGTGATCATCATACATTTAAAAGGAACTAATAATAGAGTGGCAAATCTGTTTAACCTAGGAAGGCCTCACATGTGATGGGGAGGATGGTATATTGTCTATGAGTTATAGAGCTCAACAGGAACATCCTTAATAAAGGTTCTGTCCTATTTGGAGCAGATAAAAGTACCTCAAATCATAATGTCAGGATGTAAAAGTTGGTCCACCTTATCTCAGTGGAATACAGTTATTTAAAATGTTGATTAGACTCCTTGTGCAAACAAAACAAGACAAAATGACTTTCCTTGTTCCTCCACACTAAGCACCATCATGAAGTCCCAATTAGTATGGATGAGCCAACCATTTAAGGACTCCAAAACACAAGATGGGCTGCCTTGGAGTACAGTTTGGAGAAGCAGAAGTGTGTTGTATAATACCATTTTAAGATGTGTTACATTTGTTGATGCTGTGGAACATTTGTTTAATGATGCAAAGATGTGTTGCAATCTTTTATGTTGCATTTGTCTAACTCTGTAAAGCTGTGTTACTGTACCTGTCTAAAACACCTGATGGTCTAATAAAGAGCTGAACAGCCAATAGTCAGGCAGGAAAAAATAGATGGGACTGGCAGGCAGAGAGAATAAATAGAAAGAGAAACCTGGGAGGACCAAGAAAAAAGAAGAAAGAGCAAGAGAGATCAAGCAGCGAGAAAAGAAAGGGCCACACAGCCAGCCACAGAGTAAGATTAAAAGTAAGATATACAGAAGTAAGAAAAGGAAAAAGCCCAGAGGCAAAAGGTAGATGGGATAATTTAAAGTTAAGAAAAGCTGGCAAGAAATAAGCCAAGCTAAGGCTGAACATTTATAAGTAAGAATAAGACTCCATGTATTTTGGGGGGAGCTGGGTGGCTGTCCCCCAAAGAGTAAAAAGCTTAAGAGAAAACAACCAACAACATTTTGGTGTACCAACAACAGAAGAGGGGTGGGGTACCT